>NC_046333.1:118719709-118846612 GCF_000738735.6 Corvus cornix cornix | reverse complement strand
AAAGCCTCATTTCGAATTAAACTGAGGTGTCTGTGATTCACCTGGGATCTTAAGAGTAAAAAGCTGAATTCTGTCACAGACTTACTATACACCCATGTATAAATTTATTTCTTTAGGCTAAGAAGCTATGAATGTGTTGCTTCATGTGTCCAGAACTTGTGTAAGGCAGCCTATCATCTTTGCATCAATTATATATACTTTGTATAGTAAAGGTAGCCTATCTGACAAAGCTATTTTTTGTAAAATGCAAAAATGTTAACAATTTCAATACATAAACTTACACAAATGAATTGTTTCAATATATATGCTAAACTGCTAAAAAAACCCCCCTAACTGCTTCAGTTGGTTATTCCGCAGATTAAACAAATTTATTTTGCTTGTTGTGCATACAGTGAATACTCACCAGTGATTATTTGGTAACTAATGTAAATATGCTTTGAAATAACTAATTACTTAAAACTTTACAGGAAAAAAAGTTAAGTATATCATTGTTTTAAACCTATGTGAAGGCTGTCAGTTTATTTCTGATACAGTCCATCTCTTTTTATCCCCTTCTGAGCTAGCAGAAGTATACTTTAATTCTTTTTGTTACAATCATCTTGTGCAAATATTAAAAGGAAAAAAAGAACATTCTAAGGTAATGTAGCAGATGCAACTGCTACGGGTCAATGTAATGTTACAGCACAGTAGGTGATGTCACTTGCTTTATACATAACGTTCTGTGGGTTATCAACCAAATATTTTCCTTTTAAAATAAGAATTAAGTTGTATGCTGTGCCATGATGTCTGTGAGCTGCCACAGATGAAGCAGCTGAAAGATACAACAGCTGCTTTGATGCATTCAGTCAGTATGGAGCCAAGGTGTCTGATAAATAGCAACTTAAACACTACCTACTCATCAATGAGCACTTCAGTCAATCAGAACTTAACCAGAGGGAACTGTTTAGCTGATCGCACGGAGAAAAACATTCTTTGCTTTTCAGCACTTTTCTCTAATTATTTACAGTTGATTCCATCCTTCTTTGACTTCTTAAGTGTAAGCAATTTTTTTTTTTTTGTGGCAAGAGAGTCTAATATTTGTGCTCTAAAATGTAAGTCTTAGTTTTTCTGTTACTCAACCACACTTTTGTAACCATGTGCTTGGAGACATCCAGGAACACCTTAATAATTAATTGTGAGCATTTTCACATGATATGTTTTTTAGTTGTGGGACTTCTGTTTGTTTTTCAGTCTCGAAGGAATCTTTGTGAAGAAGCGTTGTTGAAAATTAAAGGTGTTATTAGTTTTACCTTTCAAATGGCTGTTCAAAGGTGCGTGGTCCGAATTCGCTCAGATTTAAAAGCAGAGGTAAGTGCTTGGTAACCCTCCAGATCCTCACGTTATTGCATTCTGTTGCACTGAGCTCTTGCTTTTTTTTGTGTACTTGCAGGCACTGGCAACGGCAATAGCATCAACCAAAGTTATGAAGGCACAGCAAGTTGTGAAAAGTGAAAGTGGTGAGGAGGTAAGATCTGTATGTTCCTAAATACCAATTGTTACAGCTCAGCTGTATCTTTAGTATCAGCACCTCTCTGCCCATAACATCTGATGGTAGGCAAAATTTTTTAAGCATGAGTGCTACACATCCAGTACAGGGGGAATCAAGGGTATCCTATGTCAGGATATGAATCCACAGAACAGTTATGCAGAAATCATTGTTCAGAAGAAGGACAAAAGTGCTGTAATTGATTAGCTCCGTAGTGATATGAAAAGGGTCATAATGAACGTGGTGGGTTTTCTTGGTTGGAGTTGCTGATGTGCTTTTGTTTCACAGCTACACTAAAAGGTAGTCTGTATTTATTTGATACTTTCTCTTCCCTGTTAAGCCAAAGCTTTTCTTGTGTATCTTCTAAGCATAATAGGGTCCATTTATGTTCTTGCTCTATAGGGCAATGGGGAGGAGTCTCACAATGTGCATGCCTGTCACCCTGAACATGTATCTATTATAACATTGATTCATTCTTTTAAGTTACAAGATTTGACATAATTTTAATCTGTTGTGTTTTACCAGATGCTAGTTCCATTCCAAGATACTCCAGTGGAAGTAGAGCAGAACACAGATCTACCTGAGTATTTGCCAGAAGATGAGAGCCCTACTAAGGAACAGGACAAAGCAGTGTCTCGTGTTGGGTCACACCCAGAAGGTGCAGCAAGCTGGCTCAGCACAGCAGCAAACTTTCTATCAAGATCTTTCTACTGGTGACTTGTATTTGGTGTTAAAAGACTGTGTGAATGAACCAACAAGGGGGCCAGTTTTCCATTGGTGTGGTGAACTGCCAGGTGCAATTTGCAATAAATCATCACGAAAATTTTAGATTAAGCAAATGTATGCTGCATTTTACATTTTATTGGACATTTGGCCTGATAGGGCAGGGGTCAAAGGACAGAGGCCTCCAATCAAATTGTTCTTTCGTTAGTTTTTCATGTAGATTTTACTGCTTCACTTTTTAAAAATGGGTCCACTGTTATATACCAAATGTGTATGCTATACATATAGAGCTTTAAGTTAAGTTTGACTTCACGTGAAACACATGCTAGGGAGAATCCATTCAACTCAAGTCTCAGGGCCTCTGTGAAAGAAAATTCTTAATAGCTCCAGTTGTACATTAAATGGAATGCCCTTTTCATTTCTACATCCCTTTGGACTAACATTATTTTGTTCAAATTCTAGATTTTGACTCCAGAGAAAAATACAGTCTGCCTCTTTTTTTGCCTTTGTTTTTACCAGCTGTGTTCACAGCATGAACACGAGGATCCCCTTTTGCTGTTAAACTAGAATCACTACAGACTTGAAATGTGTAACCTTTTTATGTATATTGATTTTTTTTCCCAGCCTGCCCTTAACTATTGGAGTGCTTAAGATAAGAAAAAAGGGACTGAATAAACACAAATATGTATACATACATTGTACAGTAAATAAACTAGAACATATTTGTAATGATGGGTGTGACTGACATATATATATATATATATATATATATATATCAGTGTGTGTATATAATATATATACACACACACACACACAAATGTATAACTAATAAATACCACTGACTGCTGTTCAGGCTAGCTGGGAAGACTAGCAGAAGAAGCTGTGGTCTAATGTAGTGATGACCCATTGCAGCTCTGCCCGCAGAAAATAGAGGAATGTAGACTATATTTGATTAAGAAATGGTGTTTACTGTTAGGAAGTATTTAATGGTAACTAAAACTTTAGACTTGAAGTATAAAGCAGGACAGAATGCCTCTTTTGCCACAGTGCCACACTTACAAATTTTGACTTTAACTCTTTGTTTTCCCCTAACAATTCTTATATGCAATTACTGTTTCCTCCTAATGTCTTTCATGAGACTCCCATGAAAGTACATCAGCTTGGCTTAAAAACATATGCAGACAATTGGCTTTGCCCTGTAACTTACAGACAGTATAAGTTTAAAGATGTCTTAGTAATTCCTGTGAGCAGAAGTGATAATAAGAGCAAAACTTCTGTAGATAGAGAATAACATATATCTGAGCTCACTGTGTGTGAGAGGATTCAATACACAGTGCTTGAAAACTGCAGTGCCCCTGTTTTGTTGCACCAGAGAAATACAGCTGAGAACTTTGAAACATGTTATAAACGTCGTTATACAGTGCTTTTTTGTGGTAATGTATTTGCTATAATATGAATCATATTTACCACTTGGAGACTCAGAAAAGAAAATTAATGCATCAAAGTTATTCTCCTGTGCCTATGCACAAGGAATAATAAAAAACCCCACAGGCTGTCATAATACTACAGAAATGCTGAGGATACGATAATGTAAAATAATAATGCAGGTCAGAGTTCACCCACCCAGGTTAATTGTCATTCTAGGGAAAAAAAAAGGAAACAGAATCCTGTTGGCAGACTAGATATCTCATGTTTTTTAATATATCTAGTTTATTTTTGATTCAGGTTTACACGCACAGATTGAAAATACAGGCTTTTCAGGGCATGTATTGCTTTAAGTATGTAATACTACGCATATTGCTGTCTAGAATGTTACAGTACCAAATGTGTTTGAAAAGTCCTCTGTTCTATAGCCATGAATGCAGAGTTTTGTTTTTCTGCATTAACATCTGTTTGCATTTGCATTACTGCACATCTATTTGCTAAAAGACTACACCTTTTGGATATTAATGGTTCAATACCAGTAGGTATTACAGTTTGTTTGTGCATTCAGTCTGTAGTGTGCTTTTATGACAGTATTGCAGCTCTGTAGAACAGTTTAAGGCATCTGTAAAGTTTTTGAAATACACTGTAAAATAATAAAGGATAATAAAACTAAACAAAACATGACTGGCGCCTTTTCAACTGTCTTAAAGAAAACCTGGTACCTTCTTAAAAGTTCTGACATTCTTTTAAGCTATTGTGGTTTAGAAGTGTATTTATTCATCTTAATTTAACAGAGAGGAATGCAGATGTCCAATCATAGTGAGTCCTTTGCTGTATATCTCAGCAGGGGCTTTTGTATTTGTGTAGAACATGCTTACATTTCAAACAAAGTTTTGTAAAAGTGGGTAAGCAGAAGATATTTGAGGATATTATCTCAAATTCATTCTTAGGGGGCTTTTTTGGACATTAGCTTTTTTTTTTTAATAACTGATGCTATATAGGTCATATTTCATTAGGGAAATTAAGAAGAATCAACACTTCTGGAGAAATTTGAGAAAAACTAGGGGTGGGGGGTAACTCATAGCACACTCATTAATTTTATGCTTGGTGCTTTTTCAGGGTCAGATGAAGAGTAAGAAAACCTATTTGCTCCGACCTAAGGACATGACCAAAAAAAAAAATTACTACAAAATTAGAGCCTTCTAAAAAGGAGCTGAACTGGGAGACCCAGCACTGGTATTGCATTGCAAAGTCGCAAAACTCAGTTGCCTAGGAAGTCACGGCTTACATCATGGTGGAAGCTCCTGAATTGTCCTAGGGTTATGGCTGTGTACAGCATAATGAAGTAATCACTACCATGTTTCCTCATAATAACAGTAAATGCTGATGGGATAGGTAGAGGCAAAATTGAGGCTCATAGCCGTGCCTCTGTGAGCAGCTGTCAAAGCACTGCAAGCATTCTGCAGTACAGTGAAACACATTATACTCTGGCTTTCCCACTCCACATCACCTATGGCTTATCCTGTACAAAAATAGCTGATGTGGCTGAGTTTGCCACAGGCTGTGTAAACTGGTGAGGGAGAGTACTGTGTGGGGCTAATTTGGAAGAAAAACCACTGAGTACCTAGGCAGATGCAAACTGGCAGGTGTGAAGTACTCCTGTACTGCCTGCAACGTAAAATAAAATGTGGGTGCGCCTTTTTGCCTGTGACAACGTTCTAGCTGTTCAACTACCAGAGTTTAAAACACACCTAATAAAAATTAGCAGGCAGCATTCCTTGCTGTATTCCTTAGCAGAAGGCTATAGTTCTTTCCTGTTTCTTTGTCTGTACCTAATTATTCTGAGTTCCTAAAATGTTAACAACCCTGTCGGTTAAAATTAAGGGTCGAAAATGGATAGAGATGAGAATAACCTCTCAACCCATCTCTGATGCTGATTGTAATACTTCGGGAAAAGTTGAAAGCACATGATGTGGCAAAAGGGAGTGAGTGGAGGGGTTACTGGAGACTTCTTCAGTGAGATACAGCATCTGATTAGGCCCAGGGGTGACTGCCTGTTGAGATTCCTGCTCAAAAGCCTAGTATAAAGCTGTTAGAAAAAGAAATTGTCCTATTTGTAGTTTACACAGTGCAGGCAATGGTCTTTGTTTAGCCTGCGTTGCGGATTTTGAATAGGGTTGAAAAAAGCTGATTTAAATTTGCAGCACTTTGCATATATATATGCACACGGAGAGCAAGGTCTATCTCTGTAAGCTGATGCATGTGCCACATCAGAATTACATTGTTTTAAAGTTTCTTCATGTTACTGTTCATTTATGTGCATGTTGCACTACGCTTGTTAGTGACTACAAGAGTTAGAGCTTCCTTCGTGGAATAAATTAAGATCCCTTAAAGCAGTTAAAGTCTCAAGATACAAACACATCTCAGAGGAGATGCACACTGTTAACAGATTTTTGTGCCAGTTGTCATGGTAGAAGTTGTTTATTATGTTAGGATCTGAAGGCTGCTATCTGGATCAAGTTCCCAGCAGCTCTCTCTCTCGTGGCTACCAAGCTACAGAACTTGGTGGCTGAAATAATTCTGCAGTGTTTAATACTTGCCCAGTGGCTACAGTTCAGGTTGATTAGTCAGCGCTGCTTGTGCTAGTCTGACCACCGTTTCCAAGGAGCTGAGTAAAATCACAAGCAGAACCAAACTTCTTATGTCAAAAGCACTTCTGTGCCAGCAGTGCATGGCAATATGTCTGACTGGCATAACAAAGGTCTTTTAACTAGCAGATACAAAAATCTGAATACCACAAACCTGCCATATGACAGGATTGTGCTTTCATTTCCCTATCAGAGCACCGAGTTTTTAAATACTGAAAGTAAGGGGGTACTGTTTGAGGTAATATTTTGCTGTTTCAGACCTCTTCTCTTTGAGGTCCTTCAGGGACATGGCATGCTAACCCACCAGTGCAGGGAACTGCTGTATCAGCTTCTCCATGGGAACTGCCCCTCCGGATGTTTGCTGGTGAAAGGGGAGGGCGAAATCCCACATCAGCCCATGGCGAGCTAGCAGGGAGCAGCTGGCACACTGTTCACACCTAAGATCCCACAGACACGTGAACATACTTTAACACAAGGTCTAAAAAAGGGTTTTTCTACTGGCCTCATTTTACAGACTGCATAACTGGGTCTGTTTTACCTAAATTGCTCAGGAATCCTGGGAAGTGCAAAATTTTGTGAGCTGTCTCTGATTCTTAGTTCATGCTTCACTTCATAAATAAACTGAAACACCTTCCATTTTAAGAGGGACCTTTGCACTGTCAACTTCTCTGGGGCTGGAGTAGGAAAGTCAAACCTGTCACAAGCAACTTTCCTTATTGAGCTATACATTGGCTGCATCACGATGTTGAAAGGCATGGTCAAAAGCCAATTTGCACCTCAAAATAGTCCTTACTGATTTGTTGAAGTTCTAGGTAGCAAAAACCTTTTGGTAAGAAATACCCTTTTGAATTGTTTAGAAAAAAAAATTGGCTCTCTTTGCATATGCTACATTTCAAAAGCTTTGCACAACATGATCTATTTCAGCAGTGCTGCCTGCATAAGGTGCCCAAGGCATCTGCTGCTGTCACCGGAGTTAAACACCACCCTGACCATGGTATTTGTGTTCTTTCCAGCAGTTAATGTTATTAGTGGGTTTCGGTCTTTAACATTGCTCTAAGGAGGTGTGGTCTCCCTTCTAGACTCCCTGTATACACAATATTATATATCTTATAAATAGTATGTTTCTTTTTAATTACTTGTCAAGAGCATGTTTTGGTTAAACTCCCTTCCTGCCCCTGTGTGTAGCACAGGTGGAAAGTGATGGCACACCAACTTTTGTGTCCCTTTTGTGGTGTGATCTTTTGGCCATGCTTCCCTCACTGGGCAAGTATCTGTGGTGCATTGTTTTGTATTTAACTTTAAAGGGTAGGTAGATGATCCAGCACAGGCAATCCTGGTTTTGGGAAGGCTGGGAGGGAGTGGAAGGAAGCTGGAAGGCAATTCACAGAGGAGGAGGCTTTCCATCTGCAAAAGGCTGCTCCTCTTGGCCAGAGGAACAGCTGTAATTTAGCATTACATGAGACTGCCTAAAGCTGAGGATTTAATTTGTGTTTCTGCAAGATTAATGTTTTTTTCTGAATAAAAACTTAAACTGCCGCATAGATTTTTGATTGTAAATCCCTATATTATTCCTATGGAAGTCCCACCCTTAATATTGACAATGCCATTCAGGTTCACAATCTGGGTATAAAACTAGAAGCTTATACATTGTCCTTGGGTTTCATGGCTTTACCTCCTTTGCTACAAATATGTGCTGTAATGTTTTAGCAAATAACCATTATTGTTTATACACTGTAATTCAGTGGGATGTAGTAAATGGCATATTTTAAGGAGTCTATTTCTTTGCATATAAAATACCTGTAAAGCTTACTGAAGGTGAAGAGTGGCTACTACTTAGCTCTCAAATGTTGGCTACATTACTGAAACAATGAAGATATATCACCCACTATAATAGGGAAATAGCAACCATTTAACATAGGTGACCATTAACTCTGTCATTTAGGTTGCTGAAGCAATCTTATTGTTACAGTCAATGTAGCTGGTTTTGTTTCTCCGTATGTGTAGATGTTCTGGTGTATAAAATGCATTGCTGTTTGTAACAGTAAATTACACGTGCTCGAAGGATACTCCTGCTGTGTAAATGAAGTTTTATCTGAACCTTTCAACAGACTAAGCAAATATAAAATAAATAATGACTGGTCTTTGAAACCTTTTTTCACTGTAATAGCTTCAACAATGAAAATTCTCTGTGCCATTCTGCAAAATTTTATTCTAAGAAAAAAAGTAAATAGTTTTTTTGTGTATAAGCTTTCGCTGTGAAAACAGCTTCTTGAAACATAATTTCATGGTGCGTATTATCAAATAGGGGTTTGTTACCCTCTTCAAAGCTAGGAACCTGTAAATGAAAGCTGGCTAGTTCTTCACCTGGGATGTCTCAGAAGTCATGCCCTCTCGAATATTATGTTTGTAGTTCATATTTGTGTGACAGGCTAAAGAGGTTAAGAATGTCATATTGTGCTGTTTTCCTTTTTCTTCAGCCTTGCACACACACCACCCCCAGTGTAATTAACCTGATGCAGGTAAAGCTAAATAGTCTGTTGCAATTAGGTAAATCAAGGGTCCATAACTTATGAAAAGGAAATGGTAGTTACTTGAGTAAAGCACCAAAAGTAGCTTTAGAATTTTAAAAAATTGTAATGTGTCTGAATTTAAAAAAATGCTTTTTTGAGATACTGTTCATAATATAAAAGGAAATACATAGGGAAGCATGATGCAGACCTTTTTGTAGAATGGATGGACATCTGCTTAACTACAGTGACAGCTACACCTGACTATTATTTGTGAAGATGCTGAGTGTGTAAAAGTTTCCTGCATTATTTAAATTAATTGAGTAGGAAGAAGAGAAGGAAAAAACCTAATGCCACAAAATGAAGTGAAAGCTTGAAGCCCAGCCCAGCCCTCCCTGGTTCTTTTCTGTCCCTTGTCCCAGCACCATCACCACCAGACCGCAGCAGGGTCTGTAAACAGAGATGTAGGGAGGAGCAGACCCTTTGCTCATGTGAGACTGGCACTAAGTGGAAAAAGTTGTCATTCTCATTAGCTCTGTGGTACTTCAATATTCCAGTAATTGTAGCTCATAAAGTCCAAAATTCTGAAAATGAGCCTCTGTCTTTAGAAACCCCTCTGACCAGCCAAAACATTAGCACTCTAGCACCAGTGCTTCTTCTGCAAGGTCAATGTTATGCTATTTTGGCTAAACAACAGTACAGTTGTCTGTGTGTGTGGCTTGTTGGGCAGTCAGCCACCACAGGGGAAGAGAGACAGGGTGGTCTTTATATAAATTCTCCTTTTGGAGAGCTGTAAGGATACTTAAGTCTAGCCTTCACCTATGTGCTGTGTGCCCACTTCTAAAGAGATGTGTATTTAAATGCCATTCCTTCCTTCAGGATAGGAACACCCAAACCCAAAATGCCTCACTGAATCCTGAGCCAGCTCTCAGCTGCTGAGTGATGGGTTTAGGATCATCTAAATGGATGATAACAGGTACCCAGCAAACTTCCAATATCTGGTCCCAGTGACTACAGCCCATCTCAAGTACCCACCTACTCCTAGATTGAAACGGCAGCTGGCATCAGCTACTCAACCAATCCAATTTACTTTCAATCACACCATTACTACAACCTCCCTCCTCCATCTGTGTAAACATATGTCTTTGTTAAACACCACCATTTGTCCAGGATAAAAATTGTCAATGCTGACAAAAATGCCCCCACATAATGCTGTTGTGATTGCAATGTTGTCCTTAAGCTGATTTTAAAGAAGTCTGTGAGCTGATCAACATCTTCCCTTGCTATTTGTGGGAAACTTTCTTTGATAGGAATAAATAATGTAAAAATGTTTTTATTTCATCCATGGGAAATGTGGTCTCACTTTTCTAAGACAAAGCTCTTATAAGCCACTTGTTAATTACCAGTAGCAGTTTGCAGTGCCACCCCAAAGCAATAGCTGTTCCATGAATAGACTTTTCTAATAATAGTGTCTTGGCAGGAACATATTTCCTTCATACTTTTCTGAGGCTGGACCCTGGCAGGCAAAAGTTACAAATCTGAAGAAAGTTACTGGTGATTGCTCCTTGCACCAGCTTTTAAGAAATGACCAGTACTGGCCTCCATAAAGGAGTTTTCCCTTTTTCCTATAGTAGAGTGCAGTACAACTAGGACTGTCCTACAGTGTTAACTGAATTGCAGCATAACCAAGAGCCTCCACTCTCTAAACCCGAGAATTATGAAATAATATCAAGTGGATGAAGGTATCTAGTTACATGAAGAAAGTTCCTGTATCAGACATCGAAAGGCAAAACTAAGAACCAAATCTATCCCCTGCCAAGGGGAGAGCTGTTCAGCAAACTGGACAGCCACCAAAATTGTGCAGTGCTTCCTGCTGGGCCATCCTGCAAAATATTGGTTTGATCAACATGAAACAGGGAAATTGATTTGGGTTCTGCGACCTGAGCTTCTTGCTCTTCAGGACCTTGACTCCAAACACTTAAAATTAACAGTTCCCTTCATAGAAAAAAATAAATCCAAGGATGTTTGGACTTCCAGTCTTGGGGCAGCATCTATCAGCACAGAGTGGGAGATCCTTAAGCAAGTAAGTATTTTTCTTTTGTACAAACCTGCTTCTTTTAGTGCACACTTTGTTCCTTGCTTTTGCTCTTATTACAATACTCCTGTTGTCATCATTGTAGTCTTTCATCCATTCATTCCTTATAATACTAAATATGGAAATGTAGATCCCACAAGAAACTGGATTTAAATTCCCTGAGGATTCAAAGCAAATAATTGTGTTTCTTGCTTGTTTTCACCTGCTGTTTGGGAATGCTAGAGTGCAGTTCCAAGTTTTTTCCCATCATCTCTGCAGCTGTGAGGATTAGGGATGCTTGTTTTTTTAATGAAAATTGTGACTTTGTAGAACTCTTTTCCTTACAAATTAGGGTTTTGCATCAGAAAAACAAAACAAACTAAAACGTTAAAACAGTTTTCCACCCTTCTTACTTTGCTAATTCCTCACTGGCCTCAGCTTCATTCCACTGTTTCATGCAACCTTTTCCTGTTTCCCTGGCTTGGTGGTTTTGAAGCATTCTGTCTTCTGGATTGTGTTTTGCTTTATTTTCTTTTGCCTGCTTTGCTTGCCATAACTCTACATCTCACTTTTCAACCAGGCAAAGCAGGATAACAGCACAGAGAGTTTCTGCTCCTTTTGGATTTGGTAAAGTGAAGTATTTGAACCAAGTCAGAGAGACTTGACTGAGCAGCACTAGGATGTAAGGGCCAAGATACAAGGGGGCTGTTAGTAAATCTCACCCCACACATATTATGAAACCACAGAAATTGTCTCTGAGATGTGAAGATTATGAAGAGAAGTTGTATCACCTCCCCTCCTAGATGATTCTTGTATAAATGAAAATGTGGGATACCAGGAAACTCCTTTATTCTCAGTTTGAAATATTGGTCTGTCCTCCTGCCAGGATCCTGGGTGGCTGCTAGTGCAACCCACTAGTGCTGGCAGGACAGACTCCCGCACTTCTACTACCACCAGTTTGGGTATCCTTGGTAGTTGCTGGTCTGGCCTTATTCCCCAAGCTGCTACTTAGTGATTGATGACTGTGTAAATGTTATGGAGCTTCTGAAGAGGGACTTTTAAAGGGCAGTTCTGATGCAAAAGGAAAACTCTCCCCACCTCCTCCTCTGCCAGCCTCTGGACCCACAGTGCTGGCTTGGCTGATGCTCCATCTCCATCTCATTGACCATGCTAAACCTCCTGTGTGAAGGGGCAGTGGGAAGGAGGGACTGACTGACTCCCCATCTAAACAGATGCTTGCAGCAACACCTAAGGCTAATTCAGCCTCTGGAGTCCTAAAGTCATAAAAGGGCTGCATGGCCATGCTGGTCTCCCGCTGCATGGGTAGAGACTCTAGGAAGAAACTCCACTTGCATTGCATCTCAGGTGTTTGCATCCCTTTTGGCTGCTGCCTGTGCCCATTCCCATTATGGTTTGCCTGGACCTGTGTCAAACACCAGAGTTGTATCCCGGGCCTCAGAAATGCCAGTGAGAGTTGTTTCCCTTGGCTGGCTGTTGGTACTGCCAGCTCTGAGAAGATGTTCTGTAGTCCTGTTGAAACCCCTTCTGCACATTAAGCAAGAAGGAAAGCTAAGAAGTCACAGAATCACAGGTTGGAACAGACCTCTGAGATCACTGAGTCCAACCTGTGACTGAACACCACCTTGACAACTAGACCATGGCAAAGTGCCACATCCAGTCTTTCCTTAAACACCTCCAGGGATGGTGACTCCACCACTTCCCTGGGCAGCCCATTGCAATGTCTAATCACCCTTTCTGTGAAGAAATTCTTCCTGATGTCTGGCCAGAAGGTCCCCTAGTGCAGCTTAAGACTGTGACCTCTCATGCTCTCTCTAGCTGCCTGCGAGAAGAGGCCGAACCCCACCTTGCCACAGCCTCCTCTCAGGGAGTTGTAGAGAGTGATAACGTCACCCCTGAACCTCCTTTCTCCAGGCTAAACACCCCCAGCTCCCTCAGCCGCTCCTCATCATCTGTGCTCCAGACCCTTCACCAGCTCCGTTTCCCTTCTCTGGACCCGCTCCAGCTCCCCAGTGTCCTTCCCGAGCCGCGGGTTCCCGTCACTCGGGCACCTGTTGCGGCGCTGCGGCGGCGCGGGGCGGTGTCGGGCGCGGCGGGTGCGCGGCGGGGCGGCAGCACTAGATGGCAGCATGGACGTGCCGATGGCCGGGAGGCGGCCGGGAGCCACGGAGGGAGCGAGGGAGGGAGGGAACGAGCGAGAGAGAGGGGAGCCCGCCGGGGGATGCTGGCACCGCAGCCCCCGGCGCCTTCCCGGCTGGGGTGCGAGGCTGTAGATGTCTCCCCATCTTTGACTCTTTTTGGTTTTTTGTTTCTTTTAAAATGCATTCTTACACTTTTCTGCCAAACTTTGCGTGGTTTTCATAGATGGAGCATTACGTTTTCTTTGTTCTCATATGGATCTCACGCTTACATTTCTTCAATTTTTTATCTTGTTGGGGTGGGGTTTTTTTGTTGGTTTGTTGTTGTTGTTTTTTGTTTGTTTGTTTGTTTGTTTTTAGAAAAACTCCTGGAAGTGAGTTTTTGTCTCTAACTAAAGACCACTGTTTATTTTTTGCAATTAATTTATTCATAACTGCATATAAAGCGCTGAAGACAATCTTAATGACCCATGAAATGGAATGGATAGTGGGTTTTGTATATCTGTGTGTAAAAATCTGCAGATTTATGCTCTGTGTGCCACCTGCTTGAGTGACAGAAGTCCTGAACTGATCTACCTGACAGCAGTGCAAACACAGGATAACTTAATCTTAGTTTTATCCTGAATGTAACAGAAATCAGAATTGAGCCCAGGTTCTTTGCAAATAAATGTCCCCTTCTAGGTCATGCTTTGGTTCCAGGGCAAGGGGCATTTCTTTTGTTTCAATCTCCAGACTCATGTTTGAGCCAGGCCCCAGGTATTGCCCAGGAGTTTGTAGGTTTAGTTTGTGTGAACAGTCACAGAGGCTGGTGGTCGGCTCTCAGACCTGCCCAGCACATGGCTAAGGCTGCTGTAACAGGTTTTCACCCAGTGCCCCATCACTGTCCTTGGTTCTGTCTTTAAAATACAGGAATGTGAGCAGTGCCTCTCTTCTGCATCTATTCTGGTGTTTCTCATGGTGATACCTGAGGAAAGAACATCCATCTAAATGAAGAATTGGTGAGAAGCACGAAAAAGTGTTTCCTGGAAGTGGCTAAGGTTTTGACTCTTTATTTTTCTTTTGGACTGTGCTGTGCCTCATTCATCATTGGAAGCAGGGATGGCAGCCTGGCTCCTCCCTTCCTAGGGAGAGCTGATTCCCCTACCGGGATGGTGCTGGCACCACGAGAGCCTGCTGGCTGCTGTGGCTGTGGGGTTGGTCCGTGGGTATGTGGAAGGTTGAGCGGGGCAAAGGAGAGGTCTGTGCTGGTATATGTAAAGTTAGGCACAGGTTAATGCAGCCAAAATTTGAACTCCAAATTTCTTCTTTAGAAAGTGATGCCCTTCCACACTGTTTGGCTTAGCTTCTAAAAAACAGAGGAATTAACTGTGGAATTAGAGAAAACCAGTGCCACTGTTATTGAGACAATCAATACAGAAGTGGCACAAAAAGGTATTTTAATTTAGAACCTAGAAGATCTTTTTCACAATGCCCTGTATGCACTTTATTCCAAAGGACAGCAAGCAGAAACATTTTTTCCTGTTGTAGGCCCTATTTAAAATGGGTTAGTGGAAGATCAGTTGCCTTGGTGGATACGGATGCATGTATGTGTAGGAGAGAGAAATGCTGTGCGTATTAGTTCAAAGGGCTCTTCTTGTTAGCTGAGTGCTTGTGACCAGACAACAGTCTGTTTATAGACGTCCTCTATAAACTGCCACACACAGTGCATATTCATTACCATACCCTATGTTTTATATAAAAGTTAAATTTCATAAAATTTCTGCAGGTGTAAAGGCTCTGATATTCTAGCAGTGTGTAATACACAGGACACATGACCATGGTTATTTCCCTCATGGGACCTTTCCAATAGAAGTCAGCTTGGTCTGTGGTCACAGCTACTGACCAAGAAGACCTGCCCACAGAAATTTCAGGAACAGGTTTGTGTTATGGTCCTAGCTTACCTTGTGTCAGGCCCTGGTTCTAAGTGCAACTGAAGATGTTTGTGTAAAGTCTATTGATCTTTGTGGCGTGATTAAATTCCCTTCTCATGCCTCTAGGATACTTCTCTGAAAAGAGGCTGACATTTGAGTAGAATGGACTGCTCAAAACCAGGAGTCCCATCGCTGAAACAAAAAATTGGGATAGAGTAATGCCATTTAAAAGTGGATGATGATACCAATATTCCATAGAGAGAGAAGCAATAAATGAAACTTGTGGGTGTTACTGACTGTGCTACCAAATATTTTCATACCAATTAAAATGTAGTGCCACTAGAGATGTTTTCTTCATAATATGAGACAGAAGTACAAATACTGACTCAGAAAATGACAGTGGGGAAATGAGCTTGTGCCACAGCAGATGTATAACAAGAGAGAGGCACGTATAGCAGGGTGATTCTGAAAAAAAAAGGCACAGGATTGCTTGTTAGGGAAATGACAGAATTTGAGGTTTCTGTTGTGGGGACAGAAAAGAGAACTTCTCTTCACAGTCAGTCAGAAATGAGAATTTACTCCTGGCCTCTAGAAATGTTCCAAGTGGCAAGGACTCATGGCAAGCCTAGATGGTTGTGATCCTGTGACTTAGGCTGAGTGCAAAACTTGAGGGTTTTTTTAATCTTTTCATAGTAAGTCGAACATAGTTGTTATATGAAAACCTCCCAATTTACTGTGGAGTATTTTGTCCAAAATAAGATTTGCACTTTGAAGCTCAAGACTTGGAAAGCCTCCTGTGACTTTTTTTCACACAGTATGGACATAATCAAAAGGAAATTTGAGGGGTCTGAATTCAGTTTGGCTTCAGTTGGACATGTTTCCAAGGTGCACTCATAGAGGGAAAAATATATTCATGTCAGCCTCTATATTGTCCTCTTCACAGCATATATTCAACAGTTCAGTGCACAAAGACTGTTAGTTCTTTGGTTTTGCCTACTGCTGTCTTACCAGTAAGATGAAGAAGCAACAGTGGGAGCTGGAAACAGGAACAAGCTATTGAACAGAGGCATTTAGTGAATCCAGAAGCAAAATGAGCATGCTTTCATTAATATTTTAGCAAAACTGGATTCTTTCCCCAATTAAAATAATGCTGTAAAATATCACAGATCCACATCTGCTGGATCTTCATTAGTTTAAGTGTTACAGTTAGATTTCATGGAATTTTAGCAGCAACACTTAAAACTGAAGTATAGGGGATGCTTTTTCTACAAATACCTTTGTGCAATAGAAACTTGTGCCCATTTCCGGATGGTCTTTGTGATACTACTTTAGGATTAACTCTCATCGCCTCTTCTATCTCCAGGTAGAAAAGTTCTCTGTTGTGGGCAGTAATTTTTGTTTGGTGATGCCAGGGCTATATTCCCTGCTGTACCTGTGTGACTTAGGGAAGTCATCCAATGTTTCACCCTTCAGCCCTAACCTGGGCAAATGAAGGCATCAGGTTTTCCCCCTGGGTGGTTAATGACAGTGTTCTGGACTGGATGTAGCTGCAGAGGGAGCTGGATGCTCTGTGCCATCTCAACTCAGGTACACGCACCAAAAAGGGAAACTTTATTGGAGGGCAAAGCTCCTTGCGGCAGTGATCCCGTTGAGACCACACATACCAAAATGAACACATACTTGTACAGCTATGCAGAATCTGTATCAATTCTTCAGATGTGCGTCTGAGGACTTATTAATCTACAACTTTTTTTTTGTTTCTTCTTCAAATCCCTGCTAATTGGATCAGATCAGTCTTAATCTTCTTTCCAATTGACCCTTGAGATGATTAGACACACTAGATACTTCTAGAGACTAATCTTTTTAAGAGACTGCAAGCTAGCAACCTGCATAGGAAATATCCCTTGCTTTATAACTCTAAATGGCTATTTAGTGTTTAACAGGGACAAGCAAATGATGATCTTGGCACTGAGGAACATGAATTCCACTGGTGTGACTGTGTACCCTTCATGTTGTGAGCAGAGGAAAAGGAGGATGATCACACAGCTCTTCAGTCAGACATGTAATGGCCTCTCCTGCCTTTTTTATCACTCATGTCTTCCTAGCACCAAAAGTTCCAGAAACAGGGTTTTAAAGGAAGTTTTGTCAGCTAAGGTAAAACCATTGGGCTGAGATCTGGAGATCCAGACCAAATCAGGGTGTCATGGGAAGTCAGGGAGAAAGGGAGACAAATAGCTACCACTGGGTTGCTGAAGGAGGCATAGTCAGTGGGTCAGGATACCTCAAATAGTATTAAAGATGATAGGATGATGTGATGTATCTGTCAAATCCCAGCATTATTAAGTTCAGGAATGCTTGGTTAACTTAATATACAGTCAGCTGCAACTTGGGGAAAGGGGGGGGGGGTGTCAATGCTCTCTAGACATGCTTAATTTCACAATCAGGATCAACTGTTTTGTCATGGTTTCCTCTTACTGAGAATAGCTTGTGAGGTTCAAGGATGTTACTTATGGAGTATAGAAATAAATGAAAAATGGAAAATGAAATGGAAAAGAATGTCAAGCATTGCCAAGAAGAGGACCAAGAATTTCAGACTTATGGAGCTGTACAGTAGTGGTATATAAAGAAATGTCAGAAAGGAGAAAAGGTGGCAGAGTAATGCATTTCTGTTCTGTGCACCACAGTCTGACTGCATATCTGCAACCACTAATATATAGAAACACCTTAAAATAATGTGGGATCAAAAGAAACTTAAACCAACCTTTACACCTGGGAGACGAGGAGGTGCCTGAAATGGAGGATGGGATATTACCATACAATTATTAGTCCTTTTGCTAACTTTGTGCCTGGATGAAAGAGATTCTCAGAATACTAGAGTCTCATTAACTGCTTGCTGATAAGCTGCCTGACTGCCTGCTTCTCATTCGGCTGGGAGACAATTCGTTTCCCACTGCTTGGCTTGAAATGCTGAACAGTTGAGCTTATTAATTTTTATCAATATACCACCAGTGGCCTGAAGACCCTTTCTCTCAATTCCTTCTCTTTTTAGAGTCTTGACAAATGCTGCTGCTCTGGCTTGCACAGCCATACATCTCAGGGTCAGAGGTCTTGGGCTCACATAGGGACAGGATTTTAAGAAACACAGAAAGCAATGCTGGGCTGTCAGTAGGTGGTGTGCCAGCATGGAGTTGAGTAAGGCATAACACAAGTAAAACCCTTTAGGTAAAGTACAGAGTAAAAGTGATTCTGCCTATGAGACTATGGAGACTCTTCATTACCCTTTGCACAAGCAGAAATAGAACCAATATCCAGGCTGACAAGCTAGACCATGGAAGTAAGCTGTATGCACGTGCACGTGTGGTTCCTAGTGCAGTAATCCGGACCTGATCTGCACAGTAAAGGCTTTCATGCAGCACACAGATCTCATAGCCATGCCTCTAATAGGTGGAGTGTTGGACCACTTGGTTGAAGAGTCCTGTGTATGTGTCATAATCACATAAGTTAAATTCAGCTTGCTGCTTGTAGAGCTGTCAGCCTGAATGCTCTTGAAATTAAGCTTTCACAGTTTGCCATCTGGGTCCTGTATGAAGGCAAAAATGTTTCCCATCTCTAGTACCATGTATTAAGAGACAAAAATTGAAGTTTTCTATACACCTGCCAAGCCCACATCTTGGTACCAATTATGGTTGAGAGTTTTCTTGGAAAAACATCCATATTACAAAAATGAATCTTTTTTGATAGTGTACTGAATGCATTTAGTTTAGAAGTTTATGTTATGCGTGACTGAAATTGCACACTTGCCTTCATAACCGTAGTCAAGTCTTGATCTCTTTAGTCAGTTCTCATTCAGGCAAGAATCCCACTTGCCTAAGTGGTCTGAAGTGGCTGGTACCTGTCTTAGTGCTGGTGAGACCACATCTGGAGTGCTGTGTCCAGTTCTGGACTCCTCAGTACAAGAGAAACATGGAGCTTCTGGAGAAGGTCCAGTGAAGGGCTATGAAGGTGAATAAGGGTCTGGAGCATCTCTCTTATGAGGAAAGGCTGAGGGAGCTGGGCCTGTTCAGCCTCAGGAAGAGACGACTGAGAGGGGGACCTCATCAGTGTACACAAGTGTCTTAATGGGGGATGTCAAGAGGCTGGATCCAGGCTCTTCCAGGTGATGCCAAGAAATGGAACAAGGAGCAACAGACAGAAACTGATGCACAGGAAGTTCCGCTGGAATATGGGGAACCTCTTTACTGTGTGGGTGACTGTGCACTGGGACAGATTGCCCAGAAATGTTGTGGAGTCTCCCTCACTGCACATATTCAAGAGCCATCTGGATACTATCCTGTGCCATGTGCTCTGGGATGACCCTGCTGAAGCAGGGAGGTTGGACCAGGTGACCCACTGTGGTCCCTTCCAACCTGACCCATTTTGTGGTTCTGTGATTCAATATTTAACCCTCTAATATTAGAACACATTTGTTGCTGAGATTTAATTCAGAATGACTTGGCCCATAGTGGTGATTTTAAATGACCTTAAGAATAATGAAAGGTGATTTTTATGAGTTTTTGACAGGAGTGGCTTGCATCAGTTAAAATAATAGCATTTTTAAAGACATGAGGTGAGTGGCAAGAGTTTTGTTCAAATTGTAAGTGTTCTGCATAAGTCTCCATTTCCATCTACAGGAGCACTAAAGAATAATCCTGTGTGTGTTTCATTCCGTGACCAACTCTAACTTTTTGAGATAAGGTCTCTTCACAGCCCTAAGGTATGAAGAGGAAGGAGGTGGCTGAAATTGAGCATGGCGTAGCACCATGCAATCCTTTTGAAAACTATGTGCCTAGGTGAAAGAAATTCTCAGAATATTAGTGTGTCATTAACATGACCACAAAAGGTAGCTAGATAGGAGTGTGAATAAAGTCATTGGAGAGCACTGGTGTAATACATTTCTGTTTCTAAGTTAGTAACACAGATTTAGCCCTGAAGGATGAGGTGAAGTGTGTGTCTTGCTTTACTCCAAGCTATCCTAGTCCCTCCTTGCAGACCTTGCAAGCTGGAAGTCCCCCAGCCTTGGCATAGATAGATGGGAATCAGATAAACGGATGGATGGTTAAAGACATGCTGAATTCCTGATTTTGGTTATGGCTGTGATGCTTATGTAGAAGTTACTTTTCTGGGTGCCAGTACACAGCACTGACACTTCTCTCTTTCTCTAACAGTGGTGCCATGTCCCCTGCAGGACATAAGAGTCCTTCTAAAGGCTCATATGCCTCTGTTTCAAGTAAGCATCTAAAGATACTGAAACCATGGTGGCTGTTGGGGTGTTTTTCACTTTATGATGGTGTATAGGAGATATTTTGATAATTCTGCAAGGGACTTCTCATTTTTAGTTAGTGAGTTTGTTTCTTTTATTGTAGGGTTTTTTTGTTTGTTTAGTTTTTAAAATTAAATCTCGATATTGTGTACCTGAACCATAGCCCTAATAATATAATTGGTAATATCAGCAATTGTAGTTTCATGAGAGGAGCTACAGCTCTAGAGGTCTCTAACACATCAGTGATGGTTCTTGCAGATATATTTGCATCTGGGGGAGCTGCATGAGTGTTTAGTTGCACATTTGTGTCTTTGCTGGTGACAGCATATTAATAAGCACTTGTCTGTTTATTAACAGAATCCTGTTTTAAATCTAAAAGGGAGAAAAAGCAACCAAGGCTTGTGTGCTTAAACTTTCTGTGCTTAGCAACATATAATCGGAAAGAGGAATCCTTGTGAATGAGTCCTAATTTAAAAATAAGGCAACATCGTTGCATAATTATATTTTTAATTATTTGACTAATTATTGACTAATTGACTATAATATGTGAAGACAGTGTTAACAAATCATGGCTTTGGGAAATGTTTACTTTCAGGATCAGTATAACACGTATTTGCACAAACAGTAATGCCAAATTGAAACATCTAGACTGTCTCAAAGCTGGATGTGGTTGGTGAAAATAGGATGTGAATCTCAGTTGGTTTCTTTAATTCTTTCTTCTGCAGCAAATTCTTAAAATCAAAGCATAAAGATTGGGAGAAATAACAATTTTGATTTTCAAATGAGTATATGTTTTTGAGAAATTATTAAGGTATTTTTTCCACACCCATTTCTGTATTTTTTCTAGGATCCCTTGTGTAGATAATATAAAACACTGTGACATTATTCTCTATCTCTTTTCTCTGGTGGATATTTCACTGGGGTTATTATCACAACTATTTTGCTACGTTCAATGAAATTAACATTGATTCCATTTGTTGAATTCATATGGAGACTGCAACTGCACTCTGCCTTATTACCAAATAAGTGCAGTTTGCCCTTCAATAATTCTCTAAACTCTCAAATGCCTGGGGAATAATACGCTGGAGTGTTACTGAACTGTGACTGAAGCACCATTTGTGCGAAGTGTGACAGTGCACGAATGATATTCCACAATAAAAGTTCAAATGACATTAATCTTTCACAGAGGTTCATTGACTGGGAAGATGCCTCAAATACAAAATAAAGACGCTATGGCTCCACTTCACATTATTTCTGAGCGGTTCCTCTGTATCTGTCCTTTGCAAATGTGTACATCAATTATTCAGTTATGTACTTAAACATAACCAACAAGAAATTTAAAAAATATAATAAATTATATTACTTGTGCAACTGCATTAATGAAAACTTTACATTTACATTTGCTGTAGAGAAATCCTCTTGGCAGTGGTATCATCAAGAATGTAGTGCCAGTGTAATCCACTCAATTTTAGTGCTTGAGGATGATGGTGTAGAACTAATTTTGTGGTTTGGCTTCCCTCTGCCATTTTGAATTACAGCCATTTCTCAACTGAAAAAGGCACAGACTCTGACCACTGTTGTTTTCTCACTTTGTAAGATCCCAGTATAGGGAAGAGAAAACAGTGCTATCTAAGTGGAGATTTAAATTTACATGGAGATTTAAGTTGTATGAGTCTTGGAAATGGAAGGAATGACCTTTGAGGGATTGTGAAACTTGGTGGTAGGAATATGGGACTGGGAGATTACTTATTCCACTTACAACCCCTTCTCTTTTACTTACTCTTTTTGTCTCTTGGCTGTGTCCTCTCACATTTTACTTCCCTCCCTGGGGAACTGGAAGTAAGAAGAGCAGTGCCCCTGGCATCACACAAGTATTTGAGAATCAATTACTCAATACCTGCACAATTTTTGTAGTAAAATTTCCTGAAAACTGTGTTTCAGTGTCCAATCTTGACTTGAAGAACTAAATTAGTGGAGAAAATGTAGACCAGTGAGGTTGTGGTCCTGCAGCATAAATATCAGCCCATTTTTTCCTTTCCTGATTTCCATCATTTGTTTATCTACAAATCATTGAGCATTCTGTACTCCTTTGGAAGCCAAGACCCCATCTAAACTCATCAGTGTCCTCAGAAGCCAGAATTCACCTTTCATGGCTGCAGTTTTGCTGGAAACAGGGAGAATAAATCCAGGTCCTGGCAAGAGCATGTGCTGTTTGGTCCAGCAGTCCCCTGCTCAGTTGCTCAGAGCCTGAACAGGGAAACACCCCCTAGGGACCAGTGGAATCCCATCCTCATCTAGGACTAAAAATTGATTTACTTTTTCATTTATCAGCAAGGAAATTGCTCTTTTTTGGACTGTGATGAACGAACCTTCTGACATCATGTCAGAGACTAATTGCAAAAGCCCAGAAGGGACTGCTATGACCATCTAATCTGCCTTCTTGCATAACATAGACCTTTGGACTTTCTCTAAATAACTCACACTCGAAGGCCAGTGTATCCCCAAGGAAAACAGCCAGTCATGATTTTATTGCCAGAGCCCACTGCAACTCTTAGCACACTTTCCAATGAAGCTATCTGTTAACTATTTTGTGGTCTTTCCCATGTGAGATGTGTTAATTTTATTTTATTTGGAAAAATTTTATTGATCAGGAGCTAATCAAAAACTCTTCTATGGCATCCATGAGGAGGAGGCTCTCTCAAGGTCATCTGCTTCCTGCTCCAGGAGCCTTGGTATTTTTCTTTGGAATTGATGAGTACCATTGAGTGACAGCAACCATAAATCAGACCTCTCTCACTTCTTCTGGATGGCGCAGGCTGGTTCCCTGTCTGTTCTCTGGTGCTATGAGTCCTGCACAGATGTGTGTAGTGGGACAAAAAGGCACAGTTTTAATAAAGGGAATATTCTCTCCTCCTGTACAGGCCAGGTACTCCCAGGGAAATGGGATTTTGATGGGGGTGATGCCCTGAAGTAGAGTTCAGATTTTAAGTCTCCTCTTCCTGGGTTTGGGGATCTGCCACCACGTTGTTGTGCAAAGGCTGCTTAATCTGTCAGAAGAATGCCTGAACTTCTGAGTCTTCTCTCAGCAGGCACTGGTGTGAAACTGCACCAAGTTCCAGTGCAGGCCTGCTAGGAACCAGTGTCTCCTACCAGGTGGAGGTAGAATGTTCCATGTTCAGGAAACCTAGAGGAGCAAGGGAAGAAAAAGACATTTGATGACATGAATTAGATTCCCCACAGACCAGCTGAGGAGCCTTTGCTCCCGAGTCATCAGGCTGGAACAGGGCATTTGATTTTCAGGTATTGCAACCCTCAATATTAAGTGTGCAAAGTAGGTCATCAGAATATAGTCCATGTCTTCATGGACTCCAGTGATGCAGTAATAGTTGTGAGATGTCTGCTAGAGCAGGATAGCTTTGGGGGCCAGATGGAGGAAATCACAGAGCAAAAACAAAAGCAAGAGGATGTAAGAGTAATGGTCAGGTTTGCATGTGCTCTTCATGCAGCTGAGTCACTGCTCCTGTTAGGGCTTCGGCTCACCAAGGAGCCCCAGGATGTGGTGGTGCATCCTCCACTTATTTATTGGTAAGGACCATCTCTGCCCGCACTCTGTAGTCAGCTGTATTTGCTGCAACAAAGATTAATAAGCTACCGGGTGATGAGTAAATATTTAACAACATTTTTCTTTGCTTTGCTTTCCATGTAAAATAAATATATTTGCAGAATATTCATTTCCCTAGGTCTGGCAGCTTCCTAGAGTCTTTCACTTTTGACTTTCAGCAGATATGTTCATATGCTGTATCTAAAAGGATGGTGATGCAATCTTTATGTTTTGCACATAGCAAACATTATGTTTCATCCTCCTTTGAGAAAATCCCTTTCTGAGGTTTAAACTAAATGTGTCTCATCTTCATATTCAGTATGGCTCCACTTATGCTGCATCTTCCAAATTATTCTAACCCTTGTGTGCCTTTTTTTAGTAGGATTTTTCAAGGATTTTCAAGTTCCATTTTGTTCAGAGAAAATTTTTTTGATGAAACAAAAGGGATTCCTTTTAGGGATTGAAATATTTATGCTTTTATCTTAATCCTTATGTTTTAGGGTACTACTGAACTCTTTGTTCTCTAGGCTCTTCCTCTACACCTGACTATCTGTCTTCAGGAAGAAGCATATCAAACAAACTATTCTGAATGTGGCTTGAAAAAGGTCTTGTAAGAGATATTTGTTTCAACTCCTGAGGTAATGATTGCCCAGGACTGTATTTGGCCTTGTCACTGGTAACTGGACCTTCAGCTTTTATATTTGTTGCTTTTCTTCTTCTGAGTCTTCAGCTGAATCCCTTGGTGTGCTGGTGGCAGTTTACTGATTCTCCATTGCAGACTGGTATTTGCTGAGATTTCAGGTATCTATAACCTTAACTGGGTCACAAGTTTAAAATTATGTCCATTGTATCTTTGTTAATCACCTCACTTTTATAAAAAACAATTTGGAAGTTTAGCATCTATCTAATGATAACATATAGGATACCCATAAATCATACTCTGTGCCTGACTTGCACTAGTAACATGACCATTGTGGAAGAGATGCTTCTAATTTTTCAGAAAGAAAACAGTAGTTTTGGGAGCTTGATGATTCACACTAGAATACCATTTTTCACCTGATAATCATAGTCTTTCTTAACTCTGTCATTAACAAAAGAAAACAACCTCTGTCCCCTGGATTTAGTAGTATGGTGTAACAAGTTTTTAAGTGCTACTCAACCACTCTGCAATTTGATTACACGGCAGAGTCATTCCTGTAAAGTTCTGCCATTCTTATCAGTTACTTCGAGCTCTTTGTTTTCTAAACCCTTCAATTACCCTATGTAATCTTCTCAGGGTCACCTCAGTAGGGAAGGGGTGGATGTGTGTCCCTTTTTGCCCTTTCCTTCTCCTCACACTGTACTCAGTAAATATGATATTTTTATTTTATTTTATTTTATTTTATTTTATTTTATTTTCTAAGGGGAACAAAGCAAAATTGGTGCTTCAGGTCCTTTGGAAAGAAAGCAAAACATCACAGAAAACTTCTTTGCAGTAATGCAGGAGGAGAACAAAGCCTTTGAACAAAAGACTAAAATTCCATGTCTCATTTCCACCCAGTACTAAATCTACCAAAGACTGAACTTTTATCCGACTGAGCTGAATGCAATATCTAACCGTGGTGCCACTGATCACTGCAGAGCATAGACCTGGCTTTTTAGCTTTTTGAAACTGTTACCATAGATTTAAGTGCAGCACAGGAGGCATGAAGCCATGAATGTTTTATTGGAGAGCTCCAGATCATCTCTCAGCAGGTGAGCCCAGTGCCATCACTTAAAAGATTAACCTCCTATCTCTACAACAGCAATTACGACAGGAACTGCCTTATTAGGTAAAGCATATTAGATAAATTGAAACTCTATTGATAAATTCATTCAGTGAAGCTGACCTCATGGCTCCCAGGCTACATGGAAAAATCTGTAGTCTTTGTCCTTTCATGCGTAGGGATTATCAGCCTAATGAAGAATTAGTGAGTGTCCATATGACTTAAAGAACATATTAAGAACGTGCCTGTTTTGCAAATGTCTAACCTTGCCGCGTACCATACAGTCTTTGGGGTCTCACTTCAACCGTCAAGCTCAGTAAGACATAACAAGAGTCCCTTCCCTTTCCTAGGAGGAGTTTGGCAAGCAGTCATCCTCTGAGGCAGCTTCTTCCAAGAGTATTATATTATTTCTAAGCTTTGATTTCAGCTTCATTATGCCCTGGTGTGTTGAGCAGGTACAACATTTCTGCACTAGGGGAGAAAATTAAGAGAAAGGGTTGTTAATATCCAAGTTTTCAAAAGCAGTGGTGCATTTTCATGAGTTCTTCATTCTACTTGAGTCTCCTCACAACCAGTGCTCATGGAAGCACGATTTGGCTTTACATCCAGATAAAATAGTATGATTACAGTGGTAGTGCTGGGTTGATGGTTAGCTTGTTGATCTTAAACCTTTCTTCCAACCTTGATGATCTTACATTTCTATGATTCTATGAATCTGGAAGTGTTCAGTGCATCATGAGGCAAAGCCTATGGTGTCTCCTGATGTAAAGAAAGATATCACCATGGAAAACACAGTCCAGTGTGACTAGGCTTGGGAAAAATGAAAAGTCTTTGCCAAAGCTGAGACCTAAATGCTCACTATCTATTCTACTGATAGACCTATAAGATTATATTTTTCTCTTGTCTTCAGACAAAACCAAAAAAACTGATTTTTCTCTTTTTTCTGTTTAGCAGGATAGACCATGTTATTCATCAGCAGTTGTCTCCGTAGAGCATTAAAAGTTAGCATGATGTTTTAGAAGCTTTAGAAGTTTTGAGGGCTTCCTAGTTTAAGTCATAGAATCATAGAATGGCTTGAGTTTGAAGGGACTTTAATGATCAGCTAGCTCCAACCCTGCTGCCATTGGCAGCTAGGTTACTACTGGCAGTCTGCTAGACCAGGTTACTCACAGCCTTATCCTGCCCCTCTGCTTCTCTTCATGCAGATGTTGAAAACCACCATGAGGTCTCCCCTCAGTGTGCTGATGCAATGTTTTTATTGTATTTTTGTATGTTCTTTGTACCCTAATGGTTCATCCCTACCTTCCCCACTTCTACTCCCAGTTGGTCTGCCCCAGATCCAAGCTGCTCCCCAGTGCTCCCAATGTGGTTATCCCCTTGTTCTGGCTCCTTCCCTATCAATCACCCAAACCCCTCCCGGAGTTCTGGACTGTTCTGTGTCTGTCACCCAAGCCCTCCCTAATTACCCTTATATGGTCCCCATCAAACTCCTGAGACCCTGCCCCCTCAGATACCGCCCCTCTTGGAAATCCCCTAAACCTCGATGCCCCATTGGGGCATGTGACCCCTTTCCCTCCACCCCTCGAGACTATTGGCCCATATGAATGTCTATCCCTGTCTATAGCTCTCCCCCAAAGACCCCTATTGGTCCCCTGTCAAGCCATCCCCGTTGTAACGCCTCCCTTTATAAGTTGTTGCACAGATCTGATCCGGGCGTGGGCTCCTTGGACTCCCTTCCGGCAAAAAGCCTGAAAGCGTATCCAAAGGCAAGCCTCCCTGCAACTTTCTATCTTCTCCATCATCGGGGCTACTGACAGCTGCAGCACCTGGAGCTTCAGCTCCCCTGGGCAGAGCTGAACTCCAGAGGAGCAGCTTTAAAGCCTCGAGCCTTTGGCTGCTCCCCACTCCTGCCGCACACCGCAGGTGCTGGCCGGGCTGAAGGCAGCGGTCACTGCGACACGTCAGTCTTCTCTTCTCTACACTGAACAAACCAAGTGACCTCAACCATTCCTCATAAGGTTTCCTCACCAGACTCTTCACCATGTTTGTTGCCTTCCTCTGGACACTTGTTAATAGCTTAATGTCTTTTTTATATTGTGGTGCCCCAAACTGCACACAGCACTCAAGGTGAGGCCACACCAGAGCAGAGCAGAGTGCCCCTTCCTTGCCCAGCTGGCGATGCTGTGCCTGATGCCCCCCAAGACACGGTTGGCCCTCCTGGCTCTCAGGGCACTGCTGATGCACATTCAACTTGCCATTGGCCAGGATCCCCAGGGCCTTTTCTGCAGTGCTGCTCTTCGGGTTATACCTAAGCAATTTGTCATGAAGGGAAACTTCAGATGATAAGTTTTGTAGGGAAAAAAATTTAGATGTTTCTTATGGGGTTGGGAGTCTTCTTGGTGGATGTGGCAGGGGTAGAAGGGCTGGGACATAGATCAACATAACGACTGGGAGAAGGTGCATGTGGGAACAGGGGCAAGAGGACTTGGAGTGAAGATGTACATAGTGCCATGATTCTTTTACAATCATATAACTGATCCATCCCCCCTTAAGAGAAAAGAGCCAGTCTGAGAGTGGGAAAAGGATATAAAGCTTTTATCTCTGTATCTGATGGAAGGAATCATGTGTTTGTCTTCCCGTGGACTCCAGCTTTATTCCATCAGCCCTGCTGAAACTGACATACAAGACGGTTTTAAATGAACTTTCAGAATCTCTTTCTGTGTATGACAGTGTCTTGCTCTGCCTGTAGTGGCAGTAAGCCCTATTTGCCAGCTGTTTCTAATTGTGGCATTGGGTTGTTCTCTCTCTTTGTTGGTGTGACATGGAAAGTGTTTGGCAGATATTATGGCTCTAGTGCTGTGTGTTATTACAGGAACTTTTCACTAGCTTAATTTATTGTTACAAGTGCTAACATTCCAGCTTGGTAGGGAAGGGTTTGAGGTACACAATCTTTAAATGACTTGCTGAAGACCAGGCATAAAACCTGTGCTCATGAAGGTATTTAGGTATCTAACTTCCATTGAACTTAGTGGCACAGGACACCTAAACATGAATGTGGGTATGGCCCATGAGTTCTGATAGAAGTGAAAACCAAACCCAATGCCACCTGACTGGAGTTTCTGCTGTGACTAGACTACTGTGACTGCAGTAATCTTGTCCACCTGTTTAGCACCTTGGATTGCAAACATCCCAAGTTGGCTGCACGTAACCACAGAAGGGTTTGGAGTACCTTCACACATGTTGTTCCTTCTCTCAGGAAACACCCCGTATGTCTCTGGTTTATGGTTTGAAGCTATACTTCTAGTGTCTTGCTGGATTTGTGCTAGCATAAATGCCTTTTATAGGGCAGTGAACTGAAAAACTAGAGACATAACAAGTTATAGACCAGTCAAGCACCAGGCTTCTCCCTATAATTAATTTGTGAGGTGTGAGAATTGCTGTTTGTGTAGGAAGATGTGTGACAGCCTCCATGTACCATGTGTCTAGTCAAGCCTGTCCATGGTTGGTTTGTCTGGATAACAGAACATCTGAAAGTTTTTCTTGGTACTCAGTCCCATTGCATGAATATCTCTCTCTGCCTCATCGACTCTATCTCTTTTCAAACCTCATCTTAAAACATATCTTTCCTCCTTTGCCTATGTCTCTTTATTTTTCTTTCCTTCGGTCATTGGCCTTACGACTGAATAGTTTAATTTATTCACTGTGCAATATCTTTATGATGCTGTTTTCTGTAATTTATATCAGATACAAGAGAGTGGACAGTGTTATTTAATTCCGTAAGGAGCTTTAGGATGCCGTTTCTACAAAAGGCACTTATGAAATAAAGTCATGAGTCTGCAAAAGACTTACTTATGCAAATAGTTACACTAAAATTGATGGTGCTGCCCATGTGAAAAAGTTGTTTCCAGGTTGCACCCTCTTGTTTTGTACCTGGATACCTAAGCATCCAGAATGGATTTTCTTCTAGAAGTCCTAGCAGTTGCTTGATTGATAGCATGATGTGACTCTAGGAAGGCTCTATTTTACAGTCAAATTGGGCACTATTTACCCCAGCTGACTCTAGGTGTTCTGGGGAGGTGTGTAATGTAGAGGTTGAGCACTGCGCAGACAGCTGCCTCCAGGAGGCAAACCAGAGCATGCATGTTCAAAGCCTGCTTTTCCCCATGTACTTTAAAGGAAGATTCCCCTCATCTCCTTGATGGATAGAAAGAAATGCTTTCTGGAGGCTTACTGAGTCTCAGGAAGTCTGCCTCATCTTGGGAGAATTTTCGTGTTACGTCATTGTAAAAAACCCACATGCTTTAAATTTATTTTATAGTCAATGCTTTTGAAATTTATGGTTATTTTGTTTAATGTTCCTTTTTTTTTTTTTTTTTGAGAGTGGCCTTATCTCCTGTTAGGTGTCCAGTGTGTATATAGCAGACTAGAATTAAAGGAAAAAAAATTTACTCAGAATTAAACAGGAATAGAAAACTCCAAGGTTCTTTTTATTTTTTCCTGAGTGTCCTTTCCATGTTAGACCAATCTCAGCTGTGTTAAAATATTCTGTGCTGGCATGTTTCTTCCCCCACAATATCTCCAGTTCACTAGGCTCGAATTATGACATGTATCCCTGAGTATGAAAGCTTTTGGCTGAGCCTGAATAAGCTTTCTGGTAAGACAGATGTTCAGTCTTTGGATATGTAATAGAAAACCCATCCAATGTCTCATCAGTACAAAACTGATGATGTGATCCAACTTCAGGTGCTTTGTCTCCTACAGAAACTTCTGTATCTATTACCTGGAAAATGGCATGATGATTTCAAATTGGATTCTAGACGCCAATGGAGGCTGGACCCTGATTCACTGACAATACCAAGACTTTCAATTTATTATCTTTCTGTTGGTGGTGAGGGGGGCAGGAAAGCAAAAGAAGAAGGAAACCCATCAGTTGTATTTTTTCCTTTTTTATACCTTTCTTTTTCTTAATGTTTCCCTTGTCCTAAAGCAGACACCTGTTTTTTCACTCTGCTGCATGATGGAGGAGCAATTCCATCCAAGCCCCAAAGAAGGTCCTTTTCCTGACCCTTGCTTTTATGTATCTGTTGTCTCACAGGTGACTTGCACTATCTTAGAACATCTTCTTAATCACTGATTGTGCTAGCTAAAATCCCTCAGGGATGAAAAGGTAAGAAGAAAAATTTAGCTGCTCAGAATAATAGATCAGGTACTGCACAGACTTCCCATTTCCCTGACCAATGAGCCAGATATTTTGTGAACCAGGTTTTGGGGATGGCGTCAAGTAATCCATTCAGTTGCTGCGCTGTTGTCTGAAATTATTTTTTTCTCCCATAGCTTCCTATTTTAAGATAACCATGAAAAATACAAAGTAATTCTTTACATTTTGAAGTAAAAATATTGAGCAAAGTATGGTTTGCTGAGGTTTAAGGAATCTTACAATGTCCCTTTAAAAAGTGAGACCTTTCCTTCAGCAAGCCACAGTGACATTGTGGCACTTGAGAGGATACTTAGATGGGTGGACATACTTGTAACCTATGTTAGTCCTCACAAAAGGATTATATCCAGCCATGACATACTGGTGTTCTTTAGAAAACTTCTAATGAATTCTGCTTTCATAATGACTTGGCTATGAAAGCTGGTTGAAAGGCCGATTTTTAACACTCTAGGTACATGTCAGGTAAACTTATTTTGAAAGTGGTATATTTTGCTCCCTGAAAAAAAAATCTCTGTTTTGAGCAATACTCTGTCTGTCTTCCAACACAATCTCATTCAGCTATTCCTTAGAATAGCTCACTGAGGCAAGGAAAATAAGAAATATTTCAATTAGGAGATAAAAATTACAGTCATGGAACAGAGTAATATTTATGGTAAATACTGTATTATCTTTTACATTCAAACTTGGTTTCAGGGGATGGAGAGATTGGTCGGAATGTAAGCTTGTAATTTGATTTAAACAATGAGGCATTCAAATGCACAAAGGGGGCAGAAAGCAGCTTTTCTTTGCTAGGGCAGATGAGAAGATAGCCCATGACAGAAGAAGGTGTCCTGATCCCTTGTGCAGGCAAGTGTTTGCCCTGGCAGTAGGGATGCTGAGCAGTGTGGGTTTGGGAGGAGTGCAGATACGTGGCTCGGTGTAAATGAGTGCTAATAAGACCAATACACCACATGTTACCCACGCCATGGTACTGCTGTCTGCCGTTCCGAGGAGAAAAGCAAAGTGGAAGAGAACAAAAGGGTGGGAGTGACAGGGAAAAGAAAAGAGGGTTGCTGCTGTAATCAGCATTTCACTCAACTGTGAATTTTAACAGTTTCTCTGTAGTTCAGATTGTTATTTTGTCCACTAGGTACCTGTACAAGATAATGATGATGGCTGACAGAATATTGCAGCACAGCCGAATTCTCATGAACTTTGCAAACAGGTCTCTTGTCCAATATGCTTCAACCTATATGATCACAGCTTAGTCATATTGCCACATTGTTTTTGATGCTACATTTAATTTTATGAATAAACTGGTTTCTAAATTGCTAACCAGTTGTCTGATTAGCTGCTACAGATACAATTTATTCTAAGTGCTCAAGTAAAGTGTAACTGCTGCTTTTATGATACTACCAGTACCCTTGTCATATCTGTGAAACTGGCATTTTTGAAACCTATGGTCATATGATAAAATTCCTTTAGAAAACACTAAAGAAAAGTATGGGCATTTGTGAGTAAAACATTTAGTTTGTTGTAAATAGTATATGCTAACCTATGACTTAATGGTTGGTTGAATTTTGGTATAGAATGTGGCAAACTACAAAGTATAAGAATAGATCACATATCTTTCATTCTTTCTCTTCAAATATCTACTCTTGCTTCTCTGAGAAATCAAGGGTATATTTTTTCAAGGTTTATTTTCCAGCCCCCAGGAAGTGCTTATTTTAGTATTTGTGGGGTACAATCTGAAAACACAGGACTTAGCTTGCATTCAAAATGAGTTTCTGCAACAAATTTAGATGCTGATTTTCTAGAGATCTGCAGTTTGTTCCATGAAAGCGAACATTATGACCACAAGTCATGCCTGTAAAGGCAAAGCTGATCACCTGATCATGTGCTGCAATACTTGCAGCTGGGGAGGTAGGTCTTGCCGTCCCCATTCTGTAAGTAGAGACACAGAAAAATGAAGTTGTGTCACGCACAGGAATGTGAACAAAGCACTGTAACATAATGATAATGAGCCAGTTTATGTGCCTGCCCAGTTTATGTGCCTGTGAGGTGAATTATTTACAGTTAATGGAAAGAGAGAGAAGCTCCTAGAGGACCATTCAGACATAGCCCTGTGAAGCCTGGTAGAATAAAAACTTCCTGATCTCATACTCTGTTGGGTGCTTTTCCATAGTTCAGAGTTAAGGGACATTAGAACCAGACACAAGAACCAAACAGAAGCCATAGACTGTAATAAATACTACAGGCTGGTCAGGGAGGATGCAGCCTTGATGGATGTTGGACAGCATTGCAGGAGGGCAGCTGCTCCCCATCACAGGATATAGAGTGTGTTGTGAACCAGCAAGAGTTAATATGAAGGACATCCCCTCCCCTGTCCTGTGTTAAATCTCTGCCTACCAGCTATTTCACTTCTCAGTTTATCATATGTACCTCTGGTCTTGCATGCTCAAGGTCAAAATATTGTCAACACGTCGTAGTGAACAATGTGTGTTAGCTTGTACTATTTTTTCTTGCAGGGGCATTTCCTTTTTTCATTGCATAAAATAGTTAAATATGGTATTTTGCCTACCTGTGACTAGAGATTTTGTACTTGCTTTCTATGGTTACCTGAGTTATTTTCCATCTGTTTCCTCACATCACTTTCAACTGGCTTAAACTTACTGCCTGATTGTGGCACCTTCCACGATGCAGTGTAATTAACCACAGGCAACTATTCATCATATTAGACATGAAAGCAACATAGCGTGTTTTTTTCTGGCTTCATGACATGTGAAGGCCAAAAGAAAAGCTTTATTCTCTCCAAAGCTTCTCTACCTTTCTTTGGCGTGTGATCAGAATATTTTTAGATGGTCTTGCAAGTATACCTTGTATGTACCTAGGACACCTTGCAATAGTATTGGTTTGGCCCCATAAACACCCCCTCCACATGGGAAAGAGGGGAAAGTTGGCAACTGGTTAATATGTAGCAGAAGAAATTAAACACCTCTGACAGTAATTGCCTGAAGAAAATTCAGAAGATGAGATAGCAACAACACAGCAGACACAAAATAACTACATTAAGAGCACAATAGCCATATGTCAACATTATATTAAGAAAACAGTGCTTAATATGGTCAGGTCAGATATTTTGCCAAGAGCCTGACATGTGGTTGCCAAACTAGTTTTGTCGGAGAAAACAGTGTATGGAAAAGATGCAAAAGCCATCTACCCCCTCCAGACCCTACAATTTGAAGTCTCAGTGGGTCAAAATGAAAATGATTACTGCAATTGACGAGGAGTATTAATGGGGGAAGGAAATGTTAGAAATGAAAGCCAATTCTTTTTTCATTCCTCAGTCTTCTTAGAAATAATGATTCTAATAAAACAAGATGTAGTTGGTTAACAAATTTTTCCCCATGTAAATCTTGACTTTTAAAACATTTAGTATTACATTATGATCGCCTATCTACAGCTAACATGAGAAATAAACTGGGAGCTCACATTAAAAATTAAGCTCATTTTTGATTGTGCATTTCTGACAAGTCTCAGTTTGCTGATATCTAAGGGGGGTGTTAGTTTCAGACCTCTTTACCTTCCAATTAAATATGGTGAATTGCCCTAATCAGTAAAAACATTGATCCCTAGAAAGTATGAAAAAAGAGGCCATTGCATTGATACCATTTTTAGAACAAAGACATAGACTCATTTCTGGTAACACTGGGAGTTATATATATTAGTTAACTGCTTTAAAATTTTGGTATATTTGGTACATTTAAAAAATATCTGTACCCAACAAGTTTATTCTTCTTGTAAAGATTCAGTCTGAATATTGGGAAACACTTTTTCATTGTGAGGATGACTGAGCACTGGCTGCCCAGGTGGGTTGTGGATTTTTTGTCTTTGAAGACAGTCAAAAGCTGTTTGGACATGGTCCTGTACAAACAGCTTTGGGTGGTCCTGCTTGAGCACCTCATTGAGGGCCATTGGACCAGGTGGACTCTGGAGGTACAGCCTTAGCTGTTCTGTGATTCTGTAAAGAGATGACTGGTGCAATGGGCCTCTGATCCCCTCCTTTTTGGAGGGGAGCTTCTGGTATTGTATGGACTTACATGTCATCTATTATTTTGATAAGAACAGATAAATATGCACCTGCTGTAAGGTGCCATAGTTGTATAGTTTAGCCTGTTTAGTCTAGCTGAAAACCAGGAAAAAAATACCACCCAACAAACAACCTCAGTGAGTATAAGGTATCTGGGCACAGATTTAACCACATCTACTTTAGGTCTTTTAAAGGTAAAACTGTCAGCAAAATATCACACTCCAAACTGACACAGTTATACCAGCGTGAATTTTTATATGTAGGCCAACTCTTGCTCTACTATATGTAAAATGAATCACAGGCTGCAGTCCAATTCCCTTAACAAAAAATAATTGGCAGAAACCTCTGCAGCCAGATTTGGCAGTGCAGAAGCTATACAGGCATGCAGGCTGATTTAGTCTTGTTTTCAGAGGCACTTCTTCAGGACAAAGTTACCCTATGTGAGTGAGGCATCATTAGGATCTTGCCCTGCTGTTGCCCATTTATTTAGGCTATTTAACTCTGTGTGCACTCAACCACTGTCATGGGGGCTATATACCCTGATGCTGATTATCCTGGATATTATCCTGGATATTAGTCCATGAATAGCTCAGTAGCACAAATGATATTCCCAGTTTGCCCCATATTTTTTGCAGGTGCTGCAGCAATGATACCACCTGGACTACCAGCATCTTCATCCTGGTGTGGATACTTTGAACATATGTATAATCATGATCTCTGCCTGCCATACAACACAAAACCTCCATAATTTTGAACATTGTGTTCTTTTTTCCTTTCTTGTCTGTTTCCTAACGTGTTTCCTTCATATCAACTTTTTTTTTGTTAAATACAACACCTTCTTGCACACTTGCCCAAATAAAAAATGAAATTACTGCCTAATTAACAGACTATAAGAGCTGAGGTTTTATGAGAAAAACAGAGGATTCATTAGAATTCAACGCTTGGCATTATTGCAATGTATGCAAAACCATTTCTGTCATTGGTTAAATTATCACTTACTCAATTTCATCTATCTTATTAAAAGCTACATTGGAACATCCTGTTGCTTAAATGAACATACCTCCCCATGAATATGTTGTTTTGATCCCATGATTCTTTTTTTATTAAATCTGTTTATGAGCTGAAGGAAGTGAAAGACAAGTGGAAAAAATTAGCAGCTGATATCCCTGGTTCTGACTAGATACTGCTATGTGTTTAATATTTAGTTGATTTTAGATTTACAAATAATCTTGATATGTATGCAGTACTGAAATGGTAAATATTCCTTTGCTGGGTATTTCTCAATAAAAATAACAGTGAATGTAATGTTTAATGGTTGCTGGTTTGTTAAAAGGTTTTCTTGTCTTTGAAATACATAGGTGACTACTTGGTTTAATAAAGTCTCACTGTAATTAGTGATACACACTTATAAAAAGTCGAAGTGGTCAAACTCAAGCCATGTTAAGGCTTTCTTATGTTTAAAATCCGTCCATTAGATTAGGTGGAAGGGTCACAAAGCATTCTGTGAAATCCGGCGCTGATATATCAGTCTTGAAGGGTGTTAATTTGGTTCTCCAGTTCTGATTTGTTTGGAAGAACATATTAATTGCTTGTTAGACAGAATTAAACCATTTTCTGCTAAAAAAGAAAAATGGAATTACTGAGAATAAAAAGCAGGATCTTTGCAGAGCATTTTCATTCTGAATACAGCAGCTTGTTTTGCAAAAGGCAGAACAGGAGGATCCTGTCTTTTTGGATCTTTGAACAGCTCTGAGAAACAAAGGCTGATAGAGCTGAGAGATGAGAAAGAGGGAGCAGTTTATCCCTGCCAAAAAAAGAAAATAAAAATTCTTAAGGTCATAATATTATGTGGTCTGCCTCAGCATCTCTCCTTGCTTGCAACTCAAGCAGTCAGGAAAATGATTACAGAGAAGCTCTTTCACATGAAAGCAAAAGTGCTTGGTTCTATTGCAGTCACAGATTGTACCTGGGGCCTGACCCTGTCTCCCCTGAGCCAGAGCAGAGTCCCATCAGAGTTAATGGAGAATAATTTGGGCATCAGGGTGTACATGGATTAAGTCAAGACCAAAGTCATAACCACCAGAAATCCAGACAGAGGGGTCTTTTAAAAATTATATTCTGACATGATGGTGCCCAGTTTAGAGTGCCAGCCACTTCAAGCAGGTGCATAGGTCTGTGTTCTGTGTGTGACATGATTGTAGAGGAGACACTGCCTGGACAGGCAACAAAGTGAAGGGTAAATGTCCCCATGCTCTTATAAACTTCTTTTTTTTAGAAAAATCATGGTACTAAATGAATTTTCTAGATATGGAATTCATGCAAAACCGCATAGAACATAACAAACCCATATTCCCAGAGTAGGATTGTAAGTATCCATTTGAAAATGACAGGGCAAGGCTGTCCCTCTGCTACATTGCCTGATGTACTCTCATGAGGGACTACCCTTTCCATCATGTATTGAGTTGATTTTGGCATAAGAGCTGTATGGAGGAAGGACCTACCCATTCACACGAGCCTGTGCTCATCCTCGCTGTGTGTGAACATAAATTCCCAGTGTGATCAGTGCAGTGAGGGACAGAAAGTTTGACAGGAATCCTTAGTGAGTAGGATGCTTGTCTGGGAAGGACCACATGAACATGAGAACTGGCCTTGATTATTTCCTACGATAGCAGCTGATTTCTAGCATGTTGTGTCCATAATATATTGATCTCTTAACAGAAGGCAGATGAAAAGGAAGCAATTTTCTGTATCTACCTGCAAATCTACCAAATACCTAGCTGTTTCTGGCCCTTGGCTATTGAATGAACTGTGATTCCCAAACTTTGCTATTCCATATTTTCGAAGGTTTTCTATTTGCTTCCACATAACATGATTCTCCTGTGTAGGTTTTAATTTTCCTTTTGTTTAGTCTGAATCTCCAACTTCTTTGAACACATTGTGTTTAGAGCGGAAAGGACAGTTGTCAGCTTTTCATGATAATTTCAGTTTGCACTTGTGCTCTCAAATGGGTGTGAAGAACATGTGGGAATATTTTTAATTCAGTATTTGTATTCAATAGATTTTACAGGGTTTAAATACCCCTTCAAAATCTGAAATATATGTGCATAGATACAAAACTTGTTGCAGTGGCCTGGCCATATCTTGGCTCTCTGCCTTGATTGCTTCAATTCTTATGATTTCTTGTTTATCTTTATGATACTGCAAAGAGCAATATTGGATATTTTAAAAACACTGATGGAAGACTTCCTTTGTGTAATTTCCTTTTCCATGCCTTAAAACCAGTGATCTGAACCTTGTGCTTTGTTGCTAACAAGGGTATGTTTTTCCTCCTTAACTGTTTAGCAGCCTATCAGACCTCTTGTTTTGTCTCCCTGGTGTATTTCTGCCTTATTCTCACCCCTGAGCTGTCAGAGTCAGGAGACGTCACCCAAGCTTGACATTGTCACTGCCATTGTCTATAAGTCCATGCTACCAAATGCAAAAAAAACCCCCAAAACCAAACCCAAACCCATATACCTCCTTCATTACATCTGCTCTTACCCTTAGGTAAGACAATGGTAAGTCTTTTGGGGGTTGGAGTGGGGCTTTTTTTAAAGCATTTGAGATATTTGTGCTTTAGGAGTGATGTTGTATTGGCCATAAGGGCTAGCTACTAACTTACATCATCAGGTTTAAATTAAAGTGGCTGGCTCTAGCACAAATACTGGAATTTCTCCGTTGAAGGCAATAAAATAACGTTTGGCTTTTTCTGAATTTCTGTAACTTTGTTTGTGAAATAAAGGTCATCCAATTTTTCAGATTCAGTTGTCTAAACTTGTTTTGTCCATCTGTTTTTGTCCTGGCATGCAAACCAGTAAATCCTTCATGTAAGTGCTGTTTCATTGTTCTTCCAGAACAGTGAGGATGAACTATCAAGAATATTATTGTTCTCTAAATAAACTATAATTGTTCTCATTTTCTCTAAAGAGGAAAATATCTATTAGCAAGACAGATAGCATGGTGAAGTCCATAGCAAAATAGTGATAATATATTTTTTAGTAATCAAGACAAAATATCACTTCATTTTTAAAATGGCATCTAAGATACAATGAAACAACAGAGATGTAAATAATTAAAAATATTTTAACATCAATGTTCTTTTTTTTTTTTTTTTTAATTTTTGAGGGACTCATTCATAGCCATCTTCAGATTTGGCCACAATTTAATGGGCATGTATTTCAGCACTTTGCTGTGAAGTAATTTATTTAAGCTTTTGTTCATTTATAAAATAGATATGAATTATAAATGTTGTATACTTTTAACACTATAAAAAACTAAGAGTGCCTGCTTTTGTCACTGCAATGGGTAGGTGAAAATAGTGCAAAATTTATAAAGTGTCTGTTGATTCAATTTTTTGGAGTCAGATTCTGATCTATATTTCGATTTGCTGTATTACAGAAAAGTGTCAGTGAGATATGACTGTCAGAGGCTTACATGCTGCTTCAGAGAAAGCTGAAAACAGGAATGCCTTAAATTGTTAAAAACTAATGACAGAGTCCATGTGGGTGAGCACTGAACAAAGACAGAAATAAGGCAGAGCTAAACGCTTCAGAAATGCTTCTGTTTTCTGGCAGTAATGCTTTTTGTACCTTTGATGGGGAAGGATGGCAACCCTGTTGTCACATGAAGTTGTCACCACAGGAGCAGTGAATGTGACTTTCAAGCAGCATGGGCTAGGTCGGGGTTTTACCTGAGGTGGTGCATGAGGATGATGATGACAGGCAAAAATAGTTCATCAGGGCACAGCAGAGCTGCCACGAAGGACTTAACCTTCACCTGGCAGCTGCACTGCAGAGCTTCAGCTCATGCCACAGCACAAGGCACAGCAGAGCCTGACTGAAGTCAGTGTTGTCAATTCCTTTAGAGAAATGCTAGCTGGCTTTGTAAAGTATTGCTCCTTTTAAAGGAAATAATAGTATTGTTGAATAACTGGTGTTCCATATCAGCATTTGAAGCGATGCAAAGGAAACTGTTCTCTAGGATGCCTTTGTGAGTTGTTCTCCAGAAACCAGTCAACTAAGAACTAAAAAAGGCACAGTAAAAAGCATAGTATTTGGGTGAGATTGAGGTAAAGACAAGCAAAGGACAAGTTAATGCATCAAAATTATTTGTGTAATGCAGCAGCAATGATTTCACATAATTTCCACAGGAGAAAACATGGCCTGCAAATTTTCCTTTTCCATGTCAATTAGCTTTCCTCAGGCTTCGCCAAATGCCTTTAGCAGCACCTAGAATTGTGATAATGGAAGTTTGACTTGGCAAGAGGCAGAGGAACTCAGTCAAAGCCAGAATAACGAAACAAACCCTTCACACTGACAAGGGAGTAAACAGCCATCTCTCCCTAACTCTCATGTGTCTGTGGCACCTAAGTGTTCATGCCCCCCCTCACGCAGCACAGCGGTGATTTGAGGTGGTCAGTGGGCTTTTTACAGGCTACACTGAATAGACTGTCCTGCAGTCAGACTTAGTTAAACTAGTCTGGATTCTTTATTGTGTGGACACTGCTACCATATATCCAGTTTTCCTTGAAAATTATTATTTTTTCATTTGTTTGGCAGGAAAAGAACACTTTGCCATTTGCTCAGTGTTTTAGGCTGTCTGATGCCTGCTCAGGCTACTGAGTCTGACCAGGCTCTGCGTGCCCTGGAGGGCAGCTGGGCATGACAGATGAGCTCTAAAGGTGCAGTAAGCCTCAAGTTCCAGGATATATTGTTCTGCCTGTATTTGCATAACAGATTTGTTAAGATCTGTATGCATCATCTGTGTTATAGAAGAATCAGGTGCGGAAGCATGGCAGCCCTAGATACAGACACCAGGTTGCATGCTGTTAATATTCCCTTGCTACTCTCAGTGGAAAAACTTCAATGAATGCTGCTCCTAGGATTACCGTCAGAAAGTAGAAGTTTGCCTAGGTAAATCTTTTTGCTTTGCCATATTCAGGTCTTGCTATGCCCATGGATTGTTGCATACCAGGATGAGTTTTAAGGATATTCCAACTGGCAAGAATTCCCCCCTGAAAAAATGAAACAAAAGTGATACTACCTCCCATTTTGCTTGTAAAGGAACACAGCCCTCTAACCTCATCTTGTAAGTACTTTGAATGGAATAATCAAGTGGTGCAAATTGTCTGCACTCCACAGAGGAGCGGTGTTTCTGTGTGCCAGTGTTCCTGGGGATGTCAACGAGAGCTCTTCATACTGAGCATTCACAAATGCAAACCTGTAGCAAATTAGCCCGAGTTGAATGTGCTTGTGAGCATAGATTGGTCTTGCCATGAAGCAGAGAACAAATTTTATTTGAACTCTGTCCCCCTTGTAACTTTTTCTTTGCAATCCTCAATATGTTTTTGCATTTAGGGACTGCAGAGACCTTCTGTAGCTGTGCTAACACATGCCAGTTCCCCTGGGTTAGACTAAAAAGCTGTTTAGCCTGGTAAAACTCCTCACAGCTGTTAACCAAAGATTGTGTTGGATGAGGGGCATGCCCCGTATGTCAGAGGGTGCAGAGTTCACATGTTGATAGGGTTTCACATTTTAATTTTGCTTTCTAAACCCACAAATAATGAAGACTGAACTGCAAGCCTCCTATGGCAGAATGATTGCAAATAAAGCAAACTAGGATTGATCTGAATTTAACAGTGAGGTACTGTTTTGCCTACCTAACCCAGGAGCACATAAGTATTCACCAGAGAAATGAGTAACCTGTCTCATCTTTTTGCATTGTAAAGCCATTTTGGCCACAGTTCTGCAAGGACAAGTACGTGCTCAGCTTTTAATATGTGGAATGTAATTAAAAGTAGCTTTGTCTGTTCCTGAACAAAACTGGTTGCATACACTTGGATATGAACACACATTTGAACACACCATTGAGTTTCAACACCTCTACAAGAAATGGCCCATCCTCTCCATATTGTAACAGTGTGTGAGATGTCTAGTTGCCCACCTGCTTACAAAGTAAAATGCATTTCTAAAACTGTTTTCATAAGATTTGAGTTGCATTATGCTTCTTTCCAGCTTTGATAGCATGGTTTTACAAAAATGTAAACAGTTTTTTTCCCAGGATGACAATATATGTTATAAAATGTTTATGATTTAATTGATGAGATTTTTTCCCCTTTTTGGGATAGTTCCTTTTACAAGTAATTCAGCAAATCTGAACTACTGATTTATACCAACCCAAGTGATTTTTAATTATTAACAAGAAACATTGTTCAGGGTAAAACAAAATCATCAATATGTCTGTGTAGCAGTATATGAGTTAATTCAGACTGACTTGGAAATGAGAACTTCCTTGAGTGAATGAGAAAAGCAAAAGAAAGCCTAAAGCTTTCCATAAAGTAGACAGCAGCTGTACTGAACAAGCCTTCTTTCAAAAGCCAGGGGCTTCTCTCTCCAGTGTGGTGGCTTAACAACAAACTGACAACGCAGGTGGGTGTACTATTGCCTTAGGTTTAAAAGAAAAGTGTGAACACACCCAGTATTGGAAGCAAATATTCTGAAAGTTTCACACAGGCTTTGTTGGAACATGTCAAGTTCTCTGCAGCATGTAAGCACCAACAGAGGGGTTGATTTTAAACTTGACAAACTTCCAGCCAAAAGTGGGTCTTCTGAGGAAAGTCACATATGTCATTACCCTACACTGACTGACAACTTGGGGCCCTTCTCTTTGTTCCACTGAAAAATGAGAGTGGTGGAGCCACTCCACTGGTCAGGGTTCCCAGGAAGCTTTCAAGATTAGCCTTTTGGATTTAGTATTGTAAAACTTCACGTGCAATATTTAAAATTGAGTAAGTGATTGCAAATGCAGTAGAGTGCTATACATTCTTTTTCTTAATCCCCTTAAACTTCACCATGAGTGGTAGTGGTGGCTGCACAAGGAAGAAAGGTTAAAAAGAAATCAGACAGAAGGGGAAAAAATGGTCATTTGTTCTTCCCTAACTTTCTTGTCAAGCCTAAGAAGACTTATTTGTATTGTTTGATTTAATTTATGTATCTGACTGTGATCTCATGAAGTCATCTAAATGAATCCTATGAGTAAAAATAAGAGGTTTTATTTCCATTCTTCTTTTTCCTAAAACCAAAATTACGTCCAATAAAAAGGAAACAAGATTTTAAATATTTAGGAGTTTAGTTTAGACTGGCTATACACACAAGGTTTATAGGCCAAAGTTTTCAAATATTTTGCTTAATTTTACATTCCAGATTTGTCTCTTGCATAAAAAAGCCACAGTAGATTTTGGCATCAGTGGGACATACAGGCACTTAGCGGTTTTAAGTCAAACCAAATGTGAGTCTGGTCACTTAATTATTTCTGAGTTTTGCTTTAAATGTCCAACATTGTACCCCTAAAGATTTCTGCCAAGAGCATTATTCCAGAGCACCTAGCTTTTGGGTTTTAATGACTCCCTAAAGCCTGCAGCTCTTCCCTGGATGCTGAGAGTGATCTCCTTCCTGGCACAGCCAGTAGAGCTGCTCCATTCCCAGCCCATACCTTGGCACAACACAGATCCAGCAAGACTTGTTTTTGGCAATGCTCATCTCCTTCCCTGCAAAAACAGCAGGTGCCTACTGAAATGCAGTAAGGCTCCTTCACAAAGGGCTTAACCCCCTTTTTTTTGGATGGAAGCTATAAGATTAACATAGGCTTGGGAGCCTAACATGGACTTGGAAGCCTGCCACTAGGAACTGCATTTGGAAACTTAGGTCCAGCCTTTATCAGGTCATTCTTGGATTGCAGATTTCTGCTTCTGCTTTTAAAATGAGTGCTCATGTCTGTGTGATACACAAGCCATGAAAGCTTTCTCTAGATTTGGTTTTTTACTTTTAAGTATGGCATAAACTGCAGGATATTTAACATATTAAATTCACCAAAGGTAGAAGCAATTGGAATTTAGGCAGGTTGTGTTACATTCATTCCCTACATGGGCATGACACTACCAGTGTAAAAGTAAAAAGTGCTCTTACTGCTGTACATTCTGCATCCTTAACCTTTCACCATGGTGAGAATGAAAGACACAATACATTACAGAAGGGCAAAGGGGAAGGGAAAAATTTTCCATGAGTTACAGCAAGGAAAAAATTGATGGCTTAAGCTCAGTCATGATACCTATGAAGTATTGAATTCTTGACTTGAATTTAAGGCTATGGCTTTTGACAGGTTGCTGAGAGCCAGATTTTTAAAAATTCCTCCAGTTTTTTCACTTAATTATTGTTAGATCATTTAGATGACTAAATGCACCTGTAAGCTGAGATGGTAAATGCTGATGCACCATATTTGGTGGCTGCAATGTTACACTGCAGCTCATCATCAGGATTCAGATGGAAGTCAAGCTCTGTTTTAAGAAGCATTGTGGAGAATCTGTCATGCTTGATTTTGTAAAAAATAAAAGGCTGAGTCTGTACAGATTCTAAAGTTAATGAAGAACTTTATGTTCCTTTTAGTGCTAATCTGTTGTGTTGCCATTAAAGATAACCAAAATTCTGATGTTATAAGCTAGAACACTCTTTAGACTGTAATACAAAGGACCTGGTTTTGAAAGTAAATAAACAAACTGTTACTAAGGCAACATAATATGTAGTAAATGAGAAGCAATAACCACTACAAGATTTAAGCAACATGTTAAAATATGCTGAAATCCCTGAAAAATATAAGGAGTCTGATCTGAGTCAGATCAATTAACAACACTGTTTCACTTTAGTGGATGTTGTGGAATTTGACCCAAGATGATGCTGAGAATTCTGGAACTGCTTGTCTGGAAATATTATGAGGATCTAATTAAATAATTATATCTATTGCATAACTTCCCCATAGTCAGGTGCTCTTGTGTTCTGTTAAGACACACTGCTTACACATCAGAAAATGCTTGAAATGCAGGTGGTTTTGACATTATTAGCATATTTTCCTAGCAATTTTTATTCACAATAACGTGGTATTCAGAACTATCTTAAAGAAGACACTATATGAAGTCTGTACCCTTGTGTGTTTGCATGAATGTGTTTGAAGTGCTTCTCACTGACCTGAAGAATGGCAACTTTAATGTTTCTTTTTTTATTGCATTTCATTTTTCTTATTGATGCACATGCAAGAATTACAACTTTTCAAGAGTTAAAAAGATTTTTCATCAAGTCCATCTATATAAACTGATAACGAGGTTATAGTAGTTTTAAGCTGATGTTAAAAAGCAATTTGGCAGTCATTTAGGAAAACATTTGTCTTAAAGGGAATAAAAATTATTATAAAATAAATAAAATAAGAAACTTTGAAGGCAGTGACAGGTTGTAGAGTGGGAGTGGGAGAGCTCCATTGCCTGGGTTCCCTCTTAAACTTTTCTAATTAATTGGTAATTCGTCTAATTTTTAAACATTTCTTTTACATTAAAATTTTGCAGTAATTTGAAGGAAATTTTGTGCCTTCCCACCCATTCTCAAAAAGAAGCCCCCTGGCACAGCCAGCACACTCCTGACTTTGGTTCAGTTGCTCCCTGGTCCTTAGCTGTGATGGAGCAAAACAGAGTTTGTATTCAAGGTAGAGAAAAAGCTGCAAATGTCCAAAAATTCCAGCCTGGATTTGGAATGCTTTAAGATTAACCTGGCTGAGCTGTCTTGCTTTGGTTTTATGCTAAATGTCTTCACTTGTGATTGACTTGTGATAGCCACAGCCAATGTAAAGCTCGTGTTAAAGGACCTGCAAAGTGCAGCAACTTAAAAAAGCTGTTTTCTGAAGTCTTGCAGTTGAAGAGAGGAGGAGAGGGATGATGCTTGCCATTTTAATCAAGTCACTTGTGGGTGACTTGGAGACTTTAGTTCCAAGTCACCCATGGGCCAGCTCTTGCAGATCATGACCCTCAGGCAATAAAGCAACATTTGCTGTCCATGTCAGTGCCTTGAGATGCTCTTCAGTGCTAAGCAACATTACCTGTTCTGGGAAAGTGGTCCAGCTCTCTTACTCCATAACTGCATATCACGAGCACTGGTTGGCAGAGCCAGTCCCTCAGAGGTATGAATGACTGTCTTACCAGACAAAGAGAGACTGAGATGGGTCATGAGACACCAGAAAGTATCTTCCAGTTTGTTTAGGGCTGAGTGGATTTAGCTTCTCCTTTGAGTCAATCTCAAAGATTTCAACAGCCACAAGGACCAGCCTTGATCCTGCTAAGCCTTTCTTGAAAGAGGAATCTTAATTCATGCACATCCCAGTGACTTTGATGGAACTGCTCACATGTGTAAGAGTCTGTAGGATCAGCAACCCTTAACTAACAAGGGAGTTAAGTAAAACTGCATGGCATCTGTAAATAAACACAACACTACAGACCCTGGTGTGCTGCTCTGCTCCTTTTTGGACACACTATCCTATCTTTGCTGAGGCAAACTCTTCCCTGCTCTCTTCGCATCACACAGATGGGATCAAAAAGCTGAAGAACTGCATCTTCATGACGGAGTCCATCACAGGAGCACTGTTATTAGTCTTTGCTAGCCATCAATGTCTGGAAATTTCACAGTCAAGTTGCTAGTGATTGTATTGAAAGGGTTTATGTGTGGGTGGCTGAAAATATGGTGCCTGGCCCCTGGTGCCAAACTCTCAGGCAATATCAGCTGTCTTTACACAAGTGATGAGGCAGAATATGTTACTTTAAGTTTAATATTCAGAACTTCGTCTCTCTTGCTGTCAAAAAAACTATACATGTGGAGGAGATGGCTGAATACAGAAAGTGCATAATTAAAAACCTCAGCACAGAAGAAGACATCATGTAGTTTTCATGGGGAAAGGTGGTGTGAAGTAGTTTTTTTATTGTTTACACTTAAATTTGTCCCTTCAAATCTTTATTTAATATAGCAGCAATTTCTGTCTGCATCAGTAGTAACTTAGTTTTAGATTCTCTGAATGTGTGGTTGACTTTCCAGTGTTTTATCATGTGTCCACAGATAGCCAGGAGCTTGGCTGTGCCCCTCACACTTAATAGAACGTTTCCTATTTGTTTTTTACTCATTGTATTACATGCCATTACTAAAAAGCAGGGGGGAAATGAAATTGGTGAATTATATCCCTGGTTTTGCTGGTTATTTTTTTCTATTATGAAATTATATAATTTGTAGCTTAAACATTGAGAAGGAGTGGATTTGAAAAGGAGAAGGGAAACTGAGAAAAAGGAATTCCCGAAGAGAAAGAGTCATCTCACATTTTGTCATCTTCTTTTCTTTTATAATTCTTGTGGAAGCTGGTGATACCCTGCAAAGGACGTTCAACACGGGTCATCCGGACAAGGTCTTTTGGGCCACCATTTATCCTTAGATGTAAGAAAGAAGTAAAATGGTGATGGTGCTTTCTCTGGGAAGAACCCCTGGTCACAGAATCAGAGAATCATCAAAGATGAAAGAGACCTTTAAGATCACCAAGTCCAACCATCAGCCCAGCACTACACTGTAACCCCTACACCACTAAACCATCACCCAGATTTGGACAGTTCTTGAACACCTTCAGGGATGGTGGCTCCACCACCTCTGTGGGCAACCTCTTCCAATGCCTGACCACCTAAACAGTGAAAAAGTTTTTCGTGTATCTGACTGATCTGAATGTCCCCTGTCTCAGCTTAAGGCCATTTCCTCTGGTCCTCTCACTGCAGGCATGGTAGAAGAGACAGGCCCCCACCTCACCACAACCTCAGGGAGTTGTCGAGAGTGATGAGGTCCCCCCTGAACCTCCTCTTTCTTGAGAATAAACAAACCCAGCTCCCTCAGCTGTTTCTCATAAGACATGGTGTGTTCTACCTGTGAATATTAGTTTTTTAATTTTTATAATTCTAGTTCATTTTTAGTTGAGAGCTCTCCTCTCCCCTTTCTCTCCAACATGCTTGTTTGCATACCTCTGCTTTGCAATAATGCCACTAAGCTGCTTAGACAAAAAACCAGGCATATATGCTGAAATATTTTAGGGTTTTTTTATGAAGCAGCAGAAAAAAATTCACTAAAAGCCGTAGATCTGTCCCTTCAAGATTTAGTACTAGCCTTCAAAAAAGTTGAGCAGTGGGTAGTTTGGAAAAGGATAATATATATGTATTTAAAGATAAACTGTTCTTTATTTCTCTCTGCAGCAAACCATATTGCTGATTAACCACTGCTTTCATAAACTACAAGTGGGCCATTTAAGCTGTTTCACTGCTGGTTAATGTACTGTATTGTGCTCCCTCTTTCTACAGCACCTTGCTAGTGTTTTGTTTTTATTAGAAATTCACCTATCCTTGTCTACTGAGGAGAAAAGAAATTACAATACAGAGCCCTACAGCCCATAAAATGGCAGAGATTCCTAAATAAGAGTGGCCCAAAACTGAAACCTCTGTCTGCCTGCACTGTAATGAAATGCATGGCTACAAGAGATAATAATAATTGCAGCAATAGCTCGTTACAGCTCCCAGATGATTTGGTGCTGTCAGGAGTGCACTGTCCTCTGACATCCCAGGAGGCGAACAGCATCACTGACTGCAGGCCCTGATTGGTGTAGTGAAATATTGCTGGCAAAAATTAAAAGGTCTTGGTGTCAAAATAATTCATGATATGCATATCTTCCATTCTGATGAAATGGCTGATATCCGGATTAGCAAGATAATAAAACTGATCAGGCTACAGTTAAACAATTTAAGCTGGAGAGCTGTTCATTTTGTAGGTGTCACTTGTCAGATCAAGGGGTCAGAGTGGGATGAAAGGCTCTCCCCAGTAACCTTCTGATGATTTGGATCTGGAATGTTCTTCATGATTTATCCAAAGTTTTCATCACTGTGCTGCCGGGTAGCATTACCACGGCAGGCTCTGTTCTGACATTCAAATCCTGGGAATGACAGGTTATTAGGAGAAGAGAACTGGCTGTACATACATTAAGCCCCATATCTTTGACCTGTAATTTGAACTGATAGTGATATTGTAATTGAGTGAGTAAAAAAGGGAATTTTTTATTAAAACACAGGAAGATGAAGAAAATGTTTATTTTCAGGTGATTTATGGGTTCATAAAATAAGCTTTTTTGATGATGGTTTATTTTATGGCTCTTGAAATGCTGAGCTGTGTGCTTACTATTTATTTTATGGAACAGTTATTTAAACAATCGTAGCTTCCCATATATTTCCAGCCTGTTTGTCAGTAACGGAGCTTGTGCAGATGGAAAGATACCCGTTTCATATGGGAGTTCATGTATTTGAATAGTTCAGGGATTATCCCAATAAAATGGACCCAGGAAAATATTGCACCCAGTTAATGCTCATTGCTTCAGAGACCCCTAATGTCCTTTCTTGACACCTTATTGCAGGATATTATTATACAATGGATCTTCAGTCATATGGTGATAGGGAGTGGGGCTGAGCAGGGCTATCAGGGTAATTGACTCCTGTGCATGGCAGTGTTACACACTTGAATAACTAATTTAATGGAATGTGTTTTCATGTTCTCCCACACAGCCCTGCCCCAGCATAATTCTCCTCTCGAAGCGCCAGCAATTCTGGACAGGTGAAGAGTGGCACAAAAGCTCTCCATTTCCCAAAAATGGGACCGCAGCCTCTGTGGTAAATCTGCTGCCAGTGAAACGACTGCCTTTGAGCCCAGTGAATTAATTTGAGTTACCAGGAATTCTCTGCTCCTGATGAAACTGGACCTCCAGTGCTTGTATGTCAATTTTTGTTGTTGCTGATTGTTATTGTGTATGACTATTAGGTTTTGTTGCACAGTACAGAGATAATGGTTTGGCATGGGCGAAGCACTTAAATGATCTACCAAGAGCAGGAATTGAGCTGGATGTCTGCAGAATTCTGCATCTGTGTGAGAAACACCACTCCCTTGAAACTTGAAGGAGGAGTCTTGTGCTATTTCAGCATGATCTGGTCCTCACACTGGTTCGGGCAAAGGCTTTATTTTTTTTTCTTGGAAAATGCAGAGAAGAAGAAATGGCCAGCTCTAAACAAGGCAGCTGGATTCTTAAAAAACTAGTCACAGAGGACATTGATGCCATTTTTTGCTTCTGAACTATTCCTAGAGATGCAGTGAAGTGAGGATCAAAAATCACTGTCCACAAGTTTTTTTATTTCCCTTTTACTATGGCACAATCTTTATCTAAATACTTGGCCATATCATAAATGTTAATAGAGTATATGTGATAGAATATGCTTGATTGCTGTGGGTTTCTTCTCTGTTAATTTTCACAAGCAAGATTACTGATCCCTGAGAAGCTCTGGGTTCACTGCATTTGCGTGGCAGCTCCTTCTTCAAAAAAGGTACTGACTCTGGTGTTCACATGCCAATCTTCTTTTAAATCAGAAGGAAAGTCCTGCAGAAAAGATTTTTGTCAGAGAATCGTTCTCCTGACTTGTTTAATATTCAAATATTTGAGTAGATTCAAAAGAAAATACATCACAGAATAAGTATTTACTTAATTATCCCCCACCCAGCATAACCAGCTCTTCTTTTGCTTGTAATTGCATCACAGTTGTCAAGTGAATACTGATGCTTATATAATTAAAGAATTGATCCTTAAAGCATAATAACGTGATAGTAATATTTGCATAATTGCATTAAAAAAAGTTTCCAGAATGTAAATTTTATGGCCCATCTTTCAGAGGGATTTGTATATGCTTGCCCTTACAGTTGGGTCAAGTACAACAGAAATTCGTGAGCTTACCCTCACGAGTAAAGTTAAAAAAGTAAGCATATATTTTCAGGGCTAAACTTATATATTCTCCCTAATGCAGTCTCCCCAGGCTACAGTGAATGATATAATGGTCTTTAGCCATAAACTGTATTGTAGTTTTGGAAGGACACAGAGTTTAGATCTTGTAAGTAGTTTTGCTTTGCTCTGTGCCATTAAGATATATGCACAGTTTACTTTTATGATGTTTGCTGTCATTTAATTACTGATGCATCAAGATGATCTTCCCAATTCAATTATGTTAAAATTAATGATTATCTTGGTGCATTTTTTTCAAGTCAACTCAAGATTTTTGGATGTTGCCTTCTCCTTGCACCAAGAATGTTCATCATCTAACTTAAATGACTGTGTGCTTGAGGACTGTTTGATGGACTTCCAGCTGTAGCCTTTCTTTACTTGTTAGTTAAAAATTGGAACTCATAGAAATTAGTGCAGAATTTGGTTTCTGACACATAAACTGGAATAGTTTAGGAAGGTCTTTAATGAAGCTTGAGGGCAATTTCATCTGCTCTTTCTCTCATGTGCAGAAAATCATCATTGGATAGGTCATCATTGGTAGGTCACCTACTTTTGGGGGAGGTTTTGGTGGAGAAAGTCAGAGTTAACTATAGTGAGTGTCTTTCTAATTGTGGTATAAAAGCAGTATCAACCTTTTTTCCTCTTAGTTTTTCTCCCTGTGTGGACATAGAGAAGTCAAATTTTTCATTATGTATTACAGTTATGTTTAAGAATATATGGCATGACAAATTCTGATTTTTTGCATTTTTATGGGTATAGCCTGGTGGATGGCTTTCCATAGCTTTAAACATAATGAGTAAAATACAAATTTTGTCTGGGGAAAGGTTGTTGAAAATCTGAATTTGTACAATAATCAGTGTGGTATTTCCCCTCTTAGCTTATCACAAATTTTCACAAAAGTTCAAGTGCATTCCTTAAGAAAGCCAGGGGAAAGAACATGCTAGGAAAGACATGGAATTTTTAAAAATACACTACAAGCTGACTTAAACGCTTAGATTTAAATCCAAACAGCCTGATTTCAGTAAGCCCATGTTTGATTCAAATTTATTTCTTATACACAGTACATAAACATAGGTATCAATGTGGTTAGGAAACAGTAGATAGTGAATTTTATACACAATATATATTGTTTGGGAATAGATGTTTATATTTTACTTACTTTGCTATGCAGTTCAACGAGTTCTAATGAAGACAAATAAATTTTTTTGCCTCTCCATTATTTTTTCTATGTTACAGGCATGTATTTGAGTCTACACATACCAACAATAAAGATGCAAGAAGATAAGAGAAACAGGGTGAGATCAGTTGATTACACACATAAAAAGCTATGAATTTATTGTTTCCACGTCAGCTGTACATTTTGGATGTACCTAAGAAATGACTCAGTAGCTTAGCTTATTTGATTCCCTTACAGGTTTTATGTCTTTACCCCATTTTAATTTTTCATTAGAATATAATAATAGCCACAGGAAAAAATGATTTGGTCTGTGATCTATTTCATTATGTTCTCATCATAAGGAGAGAATCTGAAGTGGGAGAGCATCACTAATTTTTCGGCACAGTAATTTATTCTACAGTATTTAAATGTTGTAATTTTCACACTGAGGCACATGCTGCCACATCTATCGTCCCCTGGACTAGTCTCTGTCTTGCTCTTTCCTTTTCATCTGTTTTGTTTTTGCATTTTTTTTCATAAATTCGACAGATGGCCTCTTGATGAATCCTTGATAATACTGTCATGTAAAGCAGCTAAGACTAGAAATCATCTCACAACAATTTTTCATTGCAAAGAGAAAATTGAAGGCAGACAAACATCGCTAAGTCCATAACAACAGCAACAAAATATCCACTTCATGTAAATAAAGAGGACAAGCTTTCCTTGTAATGCTCAAACACTAATGCCAGTATCCTTTAAAGCCTCTGGATTTTTTTTCTGCTACATTTAATTCATCTTTCAAGCCTTGGGCTTGTTTAGTATTTTGTTGGTTTCATATTCAGAAACATTTTCTTGGCTTTTAATGTGTTCTCTCTCCTCCTTAGTCCCCCTCCTTTTAGGTCTTTATAATTGTGGATCAGGTGAAGTTTGCTTCCCCTCATTTCAAGGTCATGCACCACTAGGACCATTTTCCTGACTCAGAGGGCACGTAATTTCACAGCCGTGTACTCCTCATTAATCCACCCTGAGTGGGTGCTCAGGAAGTTCCAGATCACAGATTTGTTTTTGTCTTGTTCTCTGACTCAGTGCTTCACAAAAGGATTAGATTAACCCCTTTTGATTGTATTTATATCTTACTGCATCGTGATAGAAATAAAGTGATTTCTTCTTCTCCCCAAGTAACCTTCCCACCCCTTCCACCTTTGCATTGGGGACCAACAGCATTCCTTTCCCAACAGTGTTCAGTTAAAGCGAAGCTTGTGGCAGACAGAGAGAATTATTTCTCTTTGCTCTCTTAATGCAGCTTTAATGCATGAATCTATTTCTTGCCATTTGCAGAGAATTGTTTATTAACTTTGAATGTTTTTTGTTTAACTGGAAACTGCTTCAGTCCCCTGGCTCTGAACCTGGTCTCATCTGGACCTGAATAGCCCTGGATCCAAACAAAGAAGAAAACAAAAAAAGATGGCACAGTGACTACTGGAGAGGATGCATTTCCCCCCTTGCTCTTGTGCCCCAGCCAACTGCTTCAGCCTGACCCCTTCACATGGGAGCTTTTTTCTGCCTCCATTTGTTGGCAAAGTTCTCCTTGGGACCTGCTGGCGGAAGGGATCCCCACTCGCTGCCCCAGGTGGGGATTGACTCTCCACTGTGTTCACTGATGTGCCCTCAGGACTGGGGAACCTGGTGTGCTGGAGGCCTCTGGAGGGTCTTGCACTCCTCTGCCACAGCTGGCCTGTAGCAAAATGCAAAGCATGTGGGAGCTGTGAGAAATATTTTTAAATGGAGCTGATCTGATGAGGAGCTGATCAGCTGGTCTGCTGCATTTAACATCTTAAGGCAGCAAGTTTTGGTATTCAGAGCAAGCCACTGGGAGACTTGAGCTGGCACAAAAAGTGTAATTACTTAACTTTGGTCCTCCTTTCCTGTGTCTGTAGTAATTCTATACTACAGATATAGAATAATAAAAGTAGTAATAAAAGAAAATTCTAAGTTATATAAAGCCATTTTTTAACTCCTCAGGTTGGATTTGATTTGAGATAAAAATAGCCTGCAGGTTATGTGGGAAAAAAAGCCTGGAGCTGTATGTGGGAAGCTCACAACCTTAACTATTTTAACTATCCACTTTTTGTAATAGGAGTTTAGGTCAGTGCTGCACTTGTAAACACCTAAATTCAGGTCCCTCAATCTGAACAGGAGTCCACCCTTAGCATCCTTGCACTGGACCTATCTTAAAGATACAACCATAGTAATGCATACACTTAATTTGTAACATCTCTTGTTGTTATTATGAATAATTGTGTTTCTTATGTAACTGGCAATCAGAAAACCAAGAAGCCCCCTGGCTCTAGACATTGGTCAAAACTGAAGTGGCTAGTGGTCCCTGATCCACAAAGACTATCACTGAAATGGATTAGATTCAAATTGCATGGTGGGGGTAAGGGGATGCTGACAATTGCCGCAGGAATTACCACAGAGTTTCAGAATGGAAAACGGCAAGGGAAGGAGGAAGAAAAGATTTGGGTGGCTTAGACGAATAAAGAACTGAAAGGCAATGCAGAAAAGGAGACAGGGGGACAATACTGAAATTAATTTGCATTTGTTGGTCAGATAAACCAGACTGAGCAGATAAACTAAACTTGAAGGTTAACAGGCTTTATGCATCAGCTAACTGGTGAGACCTGCTGTGTGCAAGTTCCTAACTGGCCACAACTAGGCCACACAGGAAAAAGATGTGTACATTCTGTTGGTTCCTGGTTTCTTGTTAGCCAGAAGGGGATAACTTAGTGCATCCTGAGTGTGCAATCGTTTATGGTTTCATATTGAAACATATAAAATAGTGTGGGGAAATGCCCAGTCAAAGCTGTAGAAAGTTCTCAGAATGTCTCCCTGCTTTGGCTCCTTCTGATCTTCCTAGTGGCTTAGTTAATGAATCCAGTTTTGGGCATCCCAACACAAGTAAGAGATCAATAAACCAAAACAAATTCTGCAGGGGGCCATTGAGGTTGTCAGGGGCTAGAGCACCTGTTCTGTGAAGAGAGGCTGAGGGGACTGGCCTCATTCAGCCTTGAGAGGACACGGCTTCTGGGGGACCTTTCAAAAGTGTACCAGAATCAATGAGGGGCTTATCAAGGTGATGGAACCAGGAATTTACAGCATTGTGTGCTGAAAGGACAAGAGATGTTGGAAGGACAGAAACTAAAGGAAAATTTTATCCTAGTGGATACAAGGAAAAAGTGTTTCACCATGAGAACAGTGAAGCCATGGAAGAGGGTGGGTTACCTCTCCACTCGGATGTTTACAGAATTTCTTAGAATTTGTGTGTGATGGGTAACATCATCTGATCTCATAGCTGTGCCTGCTTTAAGAAGGATGACTCGTCCAACTTGTATTGCCCTCTGATTCACATGGGATGCAGGGGAATCCCTACCTAATTCTGATCTCCCTAAAGCAGTGGAGAGAAGCTTTCTCTTTCTGCAGATCTGAGTCCAAGGTGATAGACGGTACAACCTGTGCTGGACCTTCTTTTGCCTTTTTACCTTTGACATCATCTGCAGGATGATGATGAAGGAACCACAGCAGAGTTTGCCCCTGTGGGCTGTGGCCAAGCTGACTGAACTTCTGGAGGCTCCTACCCCCAAAGGAGAAATACCCCCAAATGTTGCAAGCTCTTCTACACAGAGAGTACAAAATAAGCTTTATATGGATATAAAGTTACAGGAATTTTGGAGTACTTTTTAATGGCTTCTCTGGGTTTTGTTAAGAGAAGAGGAAAAGCCTCAGATGAGAATAAGAGGAAGTCTTGCTCCCAGCTGGGACCTCTCTCACACTGAGTGCCATTTACTCTGGTGCAGATGGCTGATGACTTCTTTCCATGAAGCAGGATAATTTTGGACTACCTGTGGGGTATGCAAGCTTATAGAAAATTAACAACATAGAGTCACTTGTTTTGCATGGGAGGAGACACTACACTGCAGTTACTCTGCAGCTGAGCTGACTGCAGTACACAAATCCTAGCTAGATTTAAACTGACTTACCTGGATGTTCCTGGTGGCATAAAAGAAAGCTTCATGCAGGCTGCAAAGCCCTTCTGAGGAACTCAACAAACTCTAGGACATTTAATCCCACCAACTTCTGTGCAACAAGAGCTATCACCTGCAGGATCCGTACAGTGAATATAATATTCTTTGCCCAAACTACAACAAATACAAAAATAAAAAAAATAGACAAAACAAAATACAAAAATAATAAACAAATACAAAAAATAATAAAATAGGTGTACCTTTAACATACTGTTTATTTTTAAATGTGTTGACAGGATTCCCCTTGTTATAGGAATGTTTTTTCTCGTTGCTTCTCCATCCTGATCAGAAGCCCCAGGCTCATTCTTTGGAATCAGAGAGAGGAAAAGCCATGATAAGCACATGGCCAGAATTTAAATGGTGCAACGAGAAAAAGGAGCAGAGCAGTGAAGAGCAGAGCTGTATGAAATAACCAGCCCTCTGTTCCGTAAGGAAGCTGCTCTGAAATTCGTTTGGAGCCACTGAAATTTGGATTGTTTACATTGCCACTTCTGGGTGCTTTTAGTATTACAACACTTAGTAAGGCTTTCCCCTATGAACAAGAGTTTTCTTTTCTAATGGTATGAAATACCAGGAATTGTAGGTAGACCCTGTAGAGGGTCATATCTGTGACTCAGGAGGTTTTTTCCTTAACCAGTATGCCAACATTTCAGAGGTAAGAGGAACGTACAAGATTTTCTGGGGAAGTCTTTATATTACATTGGTCCAAGCACCAAAGGCATAGACGATTTGCACAAGTGTTGGTGTGAGGGAACAAAGCAAGAAAATATCCAAAGTGATTGTTTCCACAGTAAATATGATCATTATTAAACACAGCTTGTCTGAGTTTCACAGAGCGTATAAACTTGCAGCAGTCAGGACTCATACTGGACTAGGAAATGTGCAAACAGAAGGCCAAGCTCATAGAATTGGCCCCACCTTCAGTCAAAGAACTTAAAATCAAGCCTGGGACTCCAGCTCCTTGCTCACTTGCCACCCATATATCCAATGCCCTAAACAATCTGCTGTATCCTCTGATTGTATGACTTAAGATTTCTTATATAGTCATTTTCTGTGAGACTAGACCTGGATTCAGATGTCTGGTCCAAACCAAGCAGAGAGATCTGTGCCAGCTCAGGGGAATGCTTGCACCAGGTCAGTACTCTGAGAGACCTAGGGTGTAAGAGGTGCATTAACAGTCATTCAGTGTGCTGATACTTGTGAATTCTCTTCACAAGCACCAAATCCTTCTCCTGCTTTGCAAGGGGCCCACAGCCATCTCTCACAGAGTTCTGGATTCATAATAAGCCAAACAGGATAATGTTAGAGTGCCTAAGTCTCCTTCAGTGATTTCAGTCCGTGAACAATTAATAAATCCAGCCCACTTCCTTGGTCCATGAAAGTGGGATTAAAGATGGAGATGTGGTTACCATCTGGCTGAAGTTGGGAGGTTAGTTATTGGGTAAAAATAGTATGCTTCTTAAAAACTGGGGTTTTTAACAGAGCCAGAATGGGTATGTCTGGTGTGGATTTTGTAAACCGTACATGTATATAGGCTACCACTGAGTGTGAATTGAATATGCCCATAGCACTGGATATATTCTCATACATATACCTTTTCCCACATTTTGCATATGCTTTAAAGTTCTTATACATTAATTAATATAATTGAGCTTTAGAGATACTTTTTATAGTGTCATGTGGCCAAATACAAGATAATCCAAACAAACAGTAATCAGTCAGAGAGCTCCCATCTCACAAAACCCGATATTGAAGATGTAAGAAGAACGTCTTTCAGCCAGTGGTGAACAGGTCTCTGCTTGATTTCTTGCTGTGCAGGGAGCTCAGCAAAGGGTGATGTTGGCTGGCAGAACTCAATCAACTTAAAGGAAGAGAGATGGGAGCTGGGAAGATCTTGTGACTCAGCCTGCTGGTGTTAGTGGCTGTAGGCTCCTGTCTTGTGATGCACCTGAGAGCTGTGAGTCACCTGATACAGCATCAGCATTTGCTTCTTGTTAGTCACCTTTTGTACAAGGCCTCAATAAAGAGGAGAAATAAAAGAACACCATGCCTCCAAATGTAATTTTTGTTAGTAGTTGTCATGGCCAAAAAAATCCTGCATATAGAAAGATGAAGTTGGCTTGTATTTTCTTCCTCGTGGTGCTTCTCATTTCACTGTGGTATTTGTTCATGCAGGCATGTGCCTTGTACGGGATTTCCTCACAGGCTTTTATGATAGAAACAGGAATGAACAGACATCACCATGGGCATTTGTTGCACTTTGGAAAAAAACCAAACATTTTTGGAAAATTCTTTCTTTCCACTGAACAGAAGCAAAGTAGGTAGCATTGCTCGAAGCGGTTTGGGAGGTGAAATGGATGTCTGCTTTGCAGGCTCTCCAGGGGTCACACTCTTTCTGCTGTGGGAATGAGCGAGCAGCAGGTGTTGCTGCAGTGCAAATCTCAGACACGACTTGTATCTAGGGCTTCTCCACCAGTGCTAAGAGCTCATCCAGGGCATGCATGGAGCAGAGCACTCCTGGACCCTGCTCCGTGGCCACAGCCACACAATGGGTGGCGCAGTCGCCTTCTGGAACCCTGAAAAGTTATCTTTCTTCCTCTTTTTTTTTTTTTTTAAGCACTTAAGCCCAACTGCTAATGGAATTTCATGATTTTAAATAATTTACATTTCCATCTGGTTTGAAAAACACCAGGTGGAGATTGCAGATTAGGATGAGTCTAAGTGGAAGGAAATGTTTGTTTAAAATATTAAAGCTAAAACCAAACATTTATGTGAACCACATTTTTGCTGTCCATTGTGCTGTGTTCTTCTCTATCATCACTTTAAATTTTGCTTTTAATTGGATGTTTTGCACATGTTGCTTATCATTATGATCAGGGGAGATGAGGCCAGAGTGGGGTGCAAGAGTGAGGGAGAGTCCATAGCAAAGGGTAAAAGAGTCAGGGATTGAAGGATTCCTCAGTGTGAGCTTTTGATCATTGCATCTGTTTCTTTATGCTCTTCTACAGACCCTGCTAACTTGCTTACTTGGAGGTGGAAATAAGTTTGGATCTAAATAAAATAGGTTACACAAGGGTGATTTTAAGGGAAAACACGAAAATTCCAAAGACTGATGAGAGTTTTGTTAGGGTAAAGACTGATGGTTTAGGTGGTGCACAGTCCAAACCACCCACAAGGACAAGAACTATCCTTCTCTCCCACTTGCCAGCTGGCAAGCTTTTATTTAAAATGGGGGATACTGAGCTGTGGTTTCTAAAACTGCTTCTAATACTGGAAGCTTAGCTGCCAGTTCCTTGATGCACTTTCCCAAGTACAGCATGAAACCATGAACTCATAGTGAGGAGCTATTGTAACATCACCTTTTCCTCTGTACTTTGAAATAGGTCATTTTATGAAGCCATATCTGATATTCATCTTCTTCCCTAGCTGAAATCCTTGTATTTTGGTTCTCTGGAAATGGGATGTTTTTAATTTTGTGAAATGCACCAGAAGCTGCAGAGATGTTCTGGTTGGTGCGTGCCTTAGCATGACATTACTCAAAATCATGCCTACATTGTAGTGATAGCATGAGAGGCTAAAGGTTGCCTTTGCTGAACAAACTCTAGATACCAATCAGTGAAAAGCACGAGTAACACAGAGTTAAGATTGCATAAGGAAAGCTGTATTCAAATAAAATAAACAAAATTTAGACCAGTGTTGCTCATACTTGCAAATTCCCCATTCAGAGGTGCCCAAGGCTCAGAAAGAACTACCTCTACCAGCCTGTAATCTGATTTACTTACCACGAGTAAAACAACTCCTCCAGTTGCTCCAAGCTCTGTCCAAATATTGCTTTTTACTGTATGTAGGTAGTTCACATTTTCATTATTTAGAGTTCTATTAGGACAAGAAAACTCTTTGCTGCTTTGATGAAGTTTGAAAAGAAATAGAAACAGAATATTTACTTTTTGTCTGTGTACTGTGAACCCTATTGCCCTAAAACACTGGCAGAGAGGTGAAGAGGGAAGCAGACACTGAAAGTAATATCCCTTGGTAGATGCCAGGTGTATTGTGGTAGGTCTAAGTTGAATTGTGATCCAAAAGACCAATATATGTTTTTTATTGTATGTGAAATACCAGATTTTTTGGTGAGAATTTGGCTCCAGAAACAGTTACTCTGAAAGTCTCATGAACAATTAATTGGTTTATACTAGGATAGATAAATACTAGAGTAGATCAAAATTTCTGGAGAAAATGTGCATGGATTTACCAATGGAGAGGGTGTATGGCATGAGCTGATTTTAATTTTGGTAAGTTTTTTATAGAGCAAGCTGGCAAGCAGTGGATGTAATTTATTTAGACCGAAAGATTTACTGTTTGGAGAAGATTTGCTTTCTACGAGAACAACAGTCAGATGCTGCTCATCAAGATTCAATAAAATAGTTTGGTAGGTGAAAGATAGATGAGGATTGGTTATTTTTCACATCATAAGGTAATTGCAAAGGGGTGTATGTTTTAGAAATTAGTGTTGAGTAACTCTACATTGGTGATTCTAAAGGAGTGAAAATTTGCCAGTTACAATAAAGTGAAAGGTTTTACTAACACCAGAAGGAGAAGGAGATTATATTTAAGATGGAGCAATTGACTTTGGCTATTTAATTTACTCTAACTCTGGAAGCGCGATGAGGATTGAGGTTTTCAGGGGTCAGTAGGTGCCAATCACAAATCAGGAAAATGAACTGATTTTTGTAGGAATCAAGAAAAGTTAGTAGTCAAGCCTTGAAAGACAGGTGACAACCCACACCTGTAGAAAAACTAAGGGGGGTCTTTTAGCGCTGAAGTGCTATTTGGATATTGTGTGTTTTAGTCAGGGCTAGATTCTCTTTTAATCATTTAGTAACCTGACCCAAGGACTCTGCCACTTGACTGTGAGGGGCTATGGAGGTTATCTGTAAAGATGTGTGTTTTTCTCCCACATCCATTATTTTTATAAACAGCTTTTACCATACTTCATTAATAGTAATCGCCTGTGCAGTCTTTGCAATCGGAGACATAGCTGAGAGCTCTTCATCTGTACACATGAAAGAACTTGAATTTTGTTGATTTGCATCTTGAATTACTCCAATATTGGAATGTGCAGTAGGTGACTTTAAATGACTTTCTTCTTGTTTCCATCCCATTTGGGAAAAAAAAGTAATCTCAGAAAAATACCCTCTAAACAATATCATTAAAGGTAAGTAAACTAATAACACATAGATTTTAGTGTTTTCTGGTTTGTGTCAGTGTCTGGTAATACAATGAATAATTCATATCAAACTAGTAGAATGTAACATTTACATAAAATAATACTTTGCAAATTTATGGTAAGTACTAATTACTTGCCTTATTTGCCATGACTATGATATTAAATATTCATAAAAATGTGATTATTTCTTTGATTTGGCAGGCATTTAGATTTCTCTACAGCTTTTCACACTGCTAATTTTAATCCAGTAAATTATCTGGAAGAAAACAGTGTGCAGCCGAAAAACTGTTCAAAATTCACTCCAACATTGAGCACATTATGGACGTAATGATCCATTACAACCAAACTTCAAGAAGATCTTGCAAGAAAACTGAGAATTAAACAAAGAAATATGGAGACTATCATAATTATTTATCAGATATATTTATTAATAGTTTAGAATTTTGTATACATCAAAAAACTTTTAAATAATTGGATCCACTTTTATATATTTTATTTTTGTCATGTTAAGTTTTCTTAAATTCTTCCTATGTTAAATCTGTTCATCTTTACTTTTTGGTGTATTTATATTTTAACTCATTAGAGGTACTGCCTTTTGAATGCAACAGACATATACTTATTTTTTACTGTCACTTAGACAACAATACCCAGTATTAATATCACTTTGCACTTAAGTGTATGTATGATTATGTGTATGTGTGTCTGTGTGTGTGTGTATGCATACACTGATTCCAAGGCTTCAAAACTGCTTGTATAATTCAATCTTCGTGTCTGTCTGTGAATGTCTCATACCTGTTCTTGTCTCTCTAGCTGTGTAACGTGTATGCCTCTAAACCTATGACATTTTAACTAATAAGGATAAAGTATCTAAGGCTGTGTACTACAGGTAATATGTGACCCAAAATGGAGAGAAGTAAACAGGAATCAGAAATGCTGGTCCTTAGACCCCCAGGCTTAGATTATTTCCCTGCACTATTTACATCCTTTTCTGTTGTTTCTAGCAGCAGAGGAATAAACAGTCAACTCAAATGAAGTAATGCTACCAAAGGCAATCATCAGAAAGTGGCAATAGCAAAACAAAAAACCCAGGAAACTTGAATGTATGAAGATTTCTATAATAGAATAGAAAATAATTTATGCAGTATGGGTAATATGTAATGGTAGCTGTAGAATTGTCTTTATACCTTTTATATTCATCAAAGCCTGTCCTTGTTTCCTGTTTGTTTTTTTTGCTTTAGAGATTTTATACTAAATAAGGTGCATTGTCAGCATACCTACTCTCAGCTACATGTACTCTCAGCCACTCTCAGCCACTCAGGTAGTGTCTTGCTACCCAGGGATAGCCCCACGGAGGGCTATCAGGGAGGTGTGCATCCATCCCCGAACACCTGCTCAATTAAAACTTTGCTACTCATCAAGCTTCACTTAAATAAGTGTGAAACTTTCAAAGATACACAAATGTTTTAAACCATTTGATTAAAAGTTAAACTGATGACTGATAACTTGCAAACAGCACCACTAACCATATGTAAAAATACAGAGTTCCTGTATCACTGCTTAAAATAAACATTTGGAAAAGGTTTTGAAATATCAATCTGCTTCTCTGCTGTACAAATAAGGAATGTGAAATGAAATGTAGCTCTGTAAAGTCTAAACAAAAGAAAACAAATTTTGTCTTTGGTCTTAAACAGCTCGGTCCTGTGTAAGAGTTGCAGGATTTCAGCAAGCCACACAGGTTACTAGAGCAAAATTTGGGTTCCAGACTTGCATCTGATATCATATCCTGCTCAGTAATGTCCTGAGCATAGGATATGTCACTTGAGCACTTTGGGACTGAAACCTCTTGGGGTATTTTCCCCCATGGCAGAAGGTGAGGCAGAGCTGGGGCATGTGGCGTTTTCCCTGAACTGATGTAAAGTGCCCACAAGGAAATCCATTGCTCCTAATTCCAGCTGTGCCCAGGGTCTTGGCTTGGTAGTGCTCCCCAGAACAGCCCTCTGCTCTATTCCTATGGCTTCATGCTGCCTCTTTCTCTACAAGAAGTGTTTAAAGGACAGAGGTTTCTGATGAAATTTCTTCCTGGCAGACCGCTTTGTGTTTGAGGCATGTTGTGTAAAGATGACTTCACTTCCTAGCTAAATCAGTCAGATATTAAATAGATAAAATGAACCTAAAAAAAAGATACATGTCAAAAACCCAGCATCGTGGTGTCCAGGAGGAGAAAGGGAATGTGCAATTCAAGGGACACATTCTGCATTTATTCTGCTGCCAGTTCAGTCAGCCCAGGGTCCTATGGGCTCATCTGTGTGGAGTTCTTGACCTTAAATAAATGTGAGACATAGTAGACCTCATTTTCTTGTGTTGAAGGAAAAATCCTTCTGAAAGCTTGGTGTTTTTGTATATACAAAGTCAGGTAGTTTTTATACACACAAATGCTAGCACCTCGTCACCCGTGAATTCACCATGTAATTAAACTTCTTCTGAAGCTGTACACTTACTGACATGTCTTTTGTAAGTGAAATGAAATCCTTTGTTTTTACATGTTTTGACAATGTGAAGTGGGGGCAAGTGAAGCAGAGTCTTAAAATCCCCCGTGCATCTCTAATGGAGCCTCTTCTGGTTGCTTTGTACTATTCTCAGGGGTGAAAACAGAGTTCATTGAAAAAAAAGCATTTCCCTTACGTCAAAATGAGAAGCTATTGATTTGTATTTGTATGCTCCAAGAAAAATCACTGATCCCTTCAAAAGTGAAAAAACTTTTGCCTTGCAATCCTGTGAGCTGTGTAAAAGAGGCCGCATGCTCAAAGTCAAAGGGAAGCCAGAGGAAAATGGCATGCAGGAGGTCAAAGCAGTTCACATGGCTCATCAACAGCTGTTTGCACCATATGACAGATCTAAAGGCAACTTCAGAGCTGTCTGTACAATATGTGGAGCTTACCAGAGATATAGAAGTGGCTGCTTTAATGTTCTTTCCCATTAAAAAAATTGGTAAATTTGGCACTGTGTTTTATGGACTGCAGTACCAATGATAGCCTTAACTCATGATCTTGACTAACCTGATCTCTGTCTGTTACAAGGTGCCCCATTTTGTGAATGAGGGAGAGGCTGTAGATATTTTCTACCTAGACTTCAGTAAAGCCTTTGACATAATTTCCCACAGCATTCTCCAGGCTGTTCCTGGCTTGGATGGGTGCACAGTTCACTGGGTTAAAAACTTGTTGGATGGCCAGGACAGGTGGAAAATGGGGTTATACCAGGTAGCTGCCCGGTCACAAATGGTGTTCTCCAGGGCTCAGTAACAGGAGCAGTCTTGTTTAGTATCTTTATCAATAATCTGGATGAGGGGATCAAGGGCATGCTCATTTTGAAGGCAACAACACAAAGCTGGTCAGGACTGCTGATCTGCTAGAGGGCAGGAAGGCTCTGCAAAAGGGATCTGGACAGGCTGGATCCATCGGCCGAGGCAAATGGTGTGAGGTTCAACAAGGCCAAGTGCCAGGTCCTGCACTCCAGTCTCAACAAGTGCACGAGGGCTTGGGTGAGAGCGGCTGTAAAATTTCTCAGTGGAAAGGACTTGGGAGTGCTGGTTGACAGCTGGGTAAATGTGAGGCACCAGTGTGCCCAGGTGGCCAAGAAGGCAGTGGCGTCCTGGCTTGTATCAAGAACAGTGTGGCCAGCAGGACCAGGGCAGTGATTGTCCCCCTGTACTCAGAACTTGTGAGGCCTCACCTCAACTCCTGTGTCCAATTCTGGGCCCCTCCCTGCAAGAAAGACACTGAGGTGCTGGAGTGAATCCAGAGAAAGGTGAATGGTCTAAAGTCTAAATAAGTCTCATGAGGAGCAACTGAGGGAATTGGGGTTGTTCAACCTGGAGAAAAGCCTTAGGGGGGACCTTATTTCTTTCTACAACTGCCTGAAAGGCGGTTGTAGTAAGGTGGGGTTCTCTTGTCACAGGTAACAAGTGATAGAACAAGAGGAAATAGCCTCAAGCTGTACCAGGAGAGGTTTAGACTGGATATAAGGAAAAAATTCTTCATGGAAAGGGTGTCAATCATTGGAACAGGCTGCCCAGGGAAGTTGTTGAGTCACCATTCCCGGAGTTATTTTAAAGAAGTGTAAATGTGGCACTTAGGGACATGGTTAAGTGGTAGACTTGGTTGGCAGTGTTAGGTTAACAGTTGGACTCAGTGATCTAAGAGGTCTTCCCCAACCTTTTATATGATTTTATGATTAATCCTGACAAAAAAGGACAAGGAAGAATTGGAACTGGATGTTCACTGAGAGTTCACTCTGAGAGTACAACTCCTGGCTGCTCAGCACTAAGTCTGTATCTTAGACTGTTTTGTTTTGTTTTTCTTATACTAGAAACACAGGAACAAAAAAGAAATTTCACATGTTACTGCCCTGACTTCCATTTCTCTAAAGGTCACATGGGTTCAGCTAGCCGGAGTCATGCAAGAAACAATTCTGATTGCATCCTACAGTTGGTAAGTGTGAGAGAAGGTAGGTGAAAAAAACAGAATAAAATTATATCTATTAACCATTAAGTGTGAGTTGTAGACGTCACAATACAACAAAACTATTAAAATATTTTCACTTGATGTGATTCTAGAGAATTGCCAACTAGCTATTTTTCATAACTTTGCCACAGCAGAGAGTAAGACTGATGGAGGGAAAGAAAGGAGTTAGAAGAACTTCAAGAATTTTTCTCTTCTAATTAATTCTATCTATGACTGTTGAAATACAGGTTGGTTAAAACTGCTGATTCTTACCAAAAAAAAAGCAGAGCATTCCAGTCATGCCTAAAGGTATTCTGCACCAAGGTATAAGGCCGCTTTTCATTGCCTAAGTTTAATCATTAATCCCTGATCCAGGAAACTTTTTTACACAATTAGTGGTCCAAATAACATCACTGTTGCATGCAGAACCACCCAAGTTCATCAGGTTTCCTTAGCACGGTACATTCTCAGTACCTAAGATCCTGACCTGTATAAACTCCCTTGTCTCATTCTGGAGGCTGATACTTTTATGCATGGTTTGTGAGGTAGATAGCTCATACAATTCTGAGATGAAGTGCTCTGTATAAATAGTTAATTTATTTCAACGTGCATTACCACTACATCTCAAGACACACACCAGAGCCCATCTTGTGCTGTCCTGCTGGAAAGACAATCTGCCACAAGTCTGGACTTTAAAGGATCATTTTGAGAAGTGTTGGAATTGCTATATGCAGAAATAGATGTGTTGCAAACTTCAGTCACTGTAGGAAACCTGCTAGAAAATGTGGCTGCTCAGTTAATGAATCTGGAGAGTCAGATGGGCATAGTGAAAGAAGATTGGAATGCATAGAAACTGAATTTTCACCTGAGACATTTTCCAAAGTTCATGAAACATTATTTAAATGTCTTACTCTTAAGTTTTGCCCCCATCTCTTCAACTGAAATATCTTCTTCATCTAGAGAGACAAGGTAAAATCAAAGGAGTATAGCACTAGTTCTTTCTTGACAATGGTTTTAGAAATAAGGATAAAAGTTCTAGGAACTTCCATTGCAGAAATAATTATTATTGTGTTGACTCTACATCGCAAAATCATTATTATTCCTATTAAGTAAAGAAACAGCTTTCAAAATTGCAGTGGGCATCTATGCCTAGATTGACCAGAACTGTCCTTACTATGGAATCTCTCTTTTACTCATGGGATGAGCATCTGAGAAGATGGAGAGGGGACTTGCCAGCTCCAACCACCAGGCCCAGCAGATACAGACAATTTTTCTTTGTACCCTGAAGTCTTCTGCTGGTGAAAGTCCTCTGTAGCTATAGAGTGGCTGAAAATCTCCTCAGGGGGTTGTGTTGGTAGCCTATGGCTTTGCAAGATGCAACAGTAGCTATTCTTGCACCACTCACATGGAGTTCCTCTAAAGAAAAGCATGGAACAGCATTTTCAGAGACAGAAAAATTGTGTATTGCTGTAATTTCTGGCATTGCTTAGTAGAAGATGTATTGCTGAGAGAGATTTCTGCCATATTAAAAACATTTTAAAAGACAATTAACTGAGAGGGACTTAAAAAAAGTTCAATATTCTTCATGATGAAAACCAGGACACTGGTGCAAAGGTGCAAATCAGAGTCTTTGTCCATATAGATTCCTTTAAGACCAATAAATACAAAGAGCATAGGTTATAGGTCAACAAAATGAACACTCTTCTTTGTGTGCATCTAACAACTAAACACAGTGGCAAAGGATTATGAACATATCTATCAATTGTAATTCAGATTACTTAAACAAAGGCCTATAGGTAATAAAAACCTTTATTGCCTGAGAGAAAATGATGCAGAAACATCATGCAACATATAGGTGAAAACAATCTTAGAGGTCACTTGTGTAATTTTTGCCTATATCATTAGAACCAAATTGAGACTAGATCCCTGAAAACACTGAAATTAAGAATATTAAATTAGTGATACACAAAAGATTAAATATGTTGTATGAGGGGAGATAATCCCATGTATTGAAAAAGGCAAAAGGTAGTGGAACATTATATGTATAAATTAAGATTTTTTCTGGCCTTATTTTGGTACCTCTGCTATGTATAGAGCTGCATTAGGAAATGGTTCACAGTAATTGCAGTCGATATTCTTTTCTAGTTTCTGCTAGAAGCAGCTCTGGTATACTCAGTTTCCCATTTTCCCCTGGATGTTCTAAGTTATATGAAAAAGATATTTATACTGTAAGCCATTTGAATGACTGGAGGACTCTGATGATAAAGACATAGAGAGCATATTCTACTGCGGAGGTCTTTATACTGCAGAATTGATGGCTGATTACAAAGCAGCCTGAAGATCTAATTACAATTGGCAACCAGGAGATGAGGGAAGACTGCAGACAATTTTCCTCTATTTTTATACACAGTCCTTGTGGCATTCACATTGCTTTCAATAAGTGTGCTTCTGGCAAAAACTGTCAATGATGGTAATCGTCTGGATGACTGGCTTCGGAGAGGCTGCAAGCCTGACCTTTGCTATTGCAATCATCACCGTCATCAGCGTGGGGATGCACGCCGCCCCAAAGCAGAACAAGTGCTGTAACTAGACAGTAATTGCAGATTGTTAATAAGGATGCTATTGAGGATGTGTTTTTTTTTTCTTTTTCAATTGAAAATACATTATTCTGGGCTAAAGTCTGTGTTGGTGAATGATTAACACTAAAAGGAGGAGGAAATGCGTGGAAGTAAGGAAGCCAAGCATTTTGTGTGTACTATTCTGCTACATCTACCTCATCTAGTACATAATCAAAATACATAACACCCGTCTGTTTGAAAAGGTGGGCATTAAATTCAAAGTCTGATTTAAAATTAGTTAAAATCCCAGCAATAAACTGCACTCTTCAGCTTATTGCACTATCCAGTGAGTACTATGAGTACTATTTCAGCTGTGTAATAATTACAGCTCACCAGTGATGGAGATCACAAATACTGCATAGGGCCAAAATACCAGTTTAGATACTTAAAAATGTATAACTGGAGGGGGAACACAGACTAAGGATATATAGGATTCTCTAGAAATTCTGAGGTCTGGAATTCTCTGTCAAAATTGTAATAATCTCAGATTGGGTACTTAATTTTCCTAATGATCACAAGGGATTATATCCTATCTCGTGTTTTCAAATTGTGGGAAAGTTTAAAATTTACATAATGGACTTAATCCTCTGGATAGATATGGATATCCTCTGGATAAAAACATCACGAAAGTTAGTGTAAGACTAACACTTCTGTGTTTCTTTAGTCTTGTTCTTTCTGAAAATCTTGAAAACACAAAGAAAAAATGGGTTGTACTGTTCAGCACTTCTCTGGAGGAATTTTACCACTGCTGGACCCGAATACTGAGCAAAATGGTTTACAGAAAACAGAAATTCCCATGGAAACAGAAGCTTTGAGCCTTGAGTGAAGAATTGTTCCCCATGGTAGAAAAATGAGTGTCTGGATGACTTCTCTGGCACATGGAAGTTTCTTTCCCTCTGCTCTAAGTGCAAAAAAGTTTGCTGAATTTCATACACAAATGTCATGGCAGGGTGTTTGACTTACTGCTTCTAGCTTTTGATTTGTCTGCCTGATCTTGGATGCATTAGCACTAAGCCAAACACATGCACATTTTTCTGTTGCACTGTATCATGGGTGTAGACACCAAACACACGCAGTGTCAACTCTATAGACTTGTCTGTGACAAAGTGTGTGGTAATTGCTCATGCATATTTCCTTAAAGAGATATCTCCTAAAAAACAAATCTAAAGAAATCAATACGGTTCTTCCAAAAGTTGCACTGAAGACTGATGAAATGTAATTGGAAATGAAATTTCTGCTATAAAGCGGTATTCATTAAAACCTCATTGTTAATGTTGTTAAAGGACCAGCAAGTATATTCTCATTGAAGGGGAGACCTGGTTCCAACTAAGTTTCTAGAAGTTTGGGATATTATTCAGAAACTTGCAAGTCCATTGCTACTCTTGCTAATGGCGAGATGAAGTGAGTAGAGCCATGCTTGCAGCTGAAAGTGGTAGCCTGTGGAGAAATGCACCTCTACTGTGCTCATGATTTAGTTTAGCTCTAAGATTTTGTGGTCTCTTACAAGGGAAAGACTTTATCATCTAGCTATATTTCAGCAGCCCTTACAAAACAGTCAATCTCATTCCTTTTCTGTGAGCCTAAGTCCCCACATTTTGAAGAACCCTGACAAAATGATGATGGCTCTGCCGGTGAGACCTGGAAGCCCAAAGATGCCAGTGGACATGATGAAGGGAATGCAAACACTTACCCTGGAGTCTCTGTGTCACTCATGTTGTAATCTTTAGGATAAATAAAGCGATGTCATTAATGCAGTGTCTTTCAAGAGCAGCGCATTCACATCAAAATATTTGGGCCAAAGTAATTTCTCCTTTAACTCTGCTGCCCTGTTCAGCTGGCACCAGATTTGAGTTTGCTTCAATTTCTTTAAATCTTGAACTTGCATGATGAATTTCAATTATATCCAAATTAATTCTGGTTGCATCAGTATATATTTTTGTCTCAACACAGGTAGGAGGATGATTGTTGCTCCTTCGATATTTAAGGGCCTTGCGTGCCTATCAAGATAGCTACTAAAAAATTCCTTATGTGTTATGTAATCTTCTGAAATGAAATTAAAGGTGTGTGGTCATATATATCCATAGGCAGTCTCTTGGCCAGGCCTGTGCAGGTAAGCATGAGATGGGAGATCATTGCATGGAAGGTAAGAATAGGAATAACGACAGCATACGAACGTAAAAGGCGATTACCTGTCCCCTTGTACATATATTCATATTAATGATTTATTGCCAAGTCACACACAGCCTGATTTTCTACAGAAAACAAGGAAACATGGTGAGCACTCTTCCCCAGCAAAAACTGCATCCTCAGGATTAGAGCTTAACTTCACCTTCTAAACTGACAGTGCTTTCCTCTTCTCTGCAGCAAAGGTTTTATTACAACAACACTTCATAATTTATGGTGCTGTAACATCTTTTTTGCCAGCAGTTCCCAAAGCCCTTTCCAGATGTAACAGAGGGGTAAGTGGAAGTCAGACATTACCATGCTGTGGATATCCTTAAAAGCCTTGGTGTGCACTTGCCACATAGCACAGTCCACAACTCAGCACTCATTCACTGCTCTTACTACAGAAAATGTAAATTATTGCAGAACAACTCACCTCCTGAAATGATGGTTGGTAAATACTTTCTGTTGAGGCCACTACTTAAAATGGAATAAGACCCCATAAAATATTCCATACACATCCTATGTTAATGAGGCCTTAAAACTTATGAGTACAGGAGAAATGCAAGGTACCACACTAAGTTAGACCATTGATTAAATTAAGCTATGAAATTACTGCCTATTATGAAAAATGCATGCTCATTTTACTGTTATCTCCTTTCCTCTCTTCCTCTGTGTTTGTGTATTACATCTGTATGGTGTCTGGTCATAAACCTGGCTTGTAAAACCTCTGTGGAGGAATCCGTCTTTATTATGGCGTGTGCGCGCAGCCCCAGACGCAGCGACAGTCCTTGTTCTTGACAGGCATCTCTTTGCTCAAAGGTGATCAATAATGTACCTCTCAGAAATGACCCTACACCACTACAAAACTCTCCTGCCCTTCTCATTCGAATGCTAAACTGCATTTGCTATCGGAAGTTGCTCACTCATCTCGCCCCAGCACCTCCGAACCATCCGGTTGCTCATACAGGAATCATCCTGTTGTTTTGCCCGTTGTAGTCCCACCAGGGCTAATAAGTGACACTTCAGGAGATGGCAAATACCTCCCGCCATGCAGCAAGATGATTATGCCGTGCTGTACATGGGAAATACTTCTTTTCTATGGGACACCAGTGCTATTTCAGAGACACTGAAATAGTAATAAAGCTCTTTTTGTTTGTTTTTTAGAAGAACATGTTTGTATGAGCACATAGCAGAGGTGTAAAATGTACAGCCAGGTCCTTCCTGCAGTGTTGCCCAAGGGATGTTAGGAACAGAAGTGTGTTCCTCACATTTTGCTTTATGGTGAGGTTTATTCTCTGCAATGTTTTTGAATATTCAGCCAACATTTCAGCACGCCCTACCTTCCTCTGGGTGTTTGGGAAGGCATGCTCGTCACAAGCAGCTGTTTGTTGGGGTACCGCCAAGGTCCTTCGCTGCATTTCCAGTGCTGGAATTCAGTGCTACCACTAATTTATGTATGTGTATCTTCACAAATGTCAAAAATAAACCCTTAAAAACCAAACCTGCCCTCTAAAGGTTTAAATATTTCAAAGCAGCATTTCAATGACTTTCTGTTGTACTAAATTCCTCAGTATTTTATAAAAGTGCATGTTTAGTCAATAAGCATAAGCATTTGAAAAATAGACAGTCATATGAGTTTTGCTAGGAATAAAGAAAAGAATTTTTGGCAACAGAAAAAAAAATATTTCCTACAAAGCATTTAAGTAAAATAGAATGTTTAAACACAAAAAACCAGCAGTGGATCCTCAGCCAAGCAACGTCCTGTTCTGAGGGAGGACTACAATTAAAAAAAAAGGTGCTAAATTATTTTCCAACACAATTTGTGAATAAGTAGGAAGAGCCTATCATTCAGATGATTTAGCTCTGTCTTTAGATGATGTAAGTTCACAGACTTCTCTAATAACTGCTTTTGAAGGTGGCTTCTTTTTTTATTTCTTTTGTCACTCATTAGAAGATATGCAAGTGATGTGATGTAAGAAAGATGGTGCAATGCTTTGGTTTCCCAGCTTGGCCAGCTTCTGGATTGAAACTTTTGCTTCTTTTCATAAATGGTCTTAATTTGGTTGTAAAAATATTTGCCCTGAAATGTTTAGCACAAGACTAGTTTTCATCTAAAAAGCCATATTGAAATGGCTTGTTAAGAGCTGAGTTAATAGAGCAGTGGGACTGACAGCCAGGTCTGGTGTCATCCTGGCATTGTGTTGTGGTTCACAGCACACACTTTGCTTTTGAGGATTTTGCTTGCTTTTGGGTATTTGTTTTCCCAGAGGTGATGGGGAAACCTTGTGCTCTGAGCACCTGGTCAGAAAGCGACAGGGAGCAATGAATGGTGGTGGCTATTGGGCAACCTGGGCTTGCACGGGGGTGGAAGCAAGCCCACCAGAGCTGGGACACTGAGGTATGTCCTCATCACCGTGCTGATGAGTGCCTGGTCCCGTGGTCCTCGCTGCACTGTGTGGCATCCTCTGGGAAGCCACCCATAAAATATCTGCCTGATTTTCTTCAATAAGCACGAGCTAGAGGTTAATAATGTGGGGATGTTTGATTCCCTGCTGTTTTAAATAATTTCATGGGGAACCTAATATGATAGGACACCAGTTAAAAAGGTTATTATCCTCATCAAACTACAGTACTCCTTTCCTATTATTTCCCACCAGTTTCTTGGCCTTACTCCTCCTCTCCTTACACGTGCTGCAAATGAGTCTTTGAAAGGACAGTCTGTGGTGGGGTAGAGGCAGAAAGCCTGATCCCCAGCTGCTGTTCAGTCAGCATTCTTAGGGATGTTGGTGTCCTCTCCTCATGCTGCTGGAAGACTGGCAGCATCCCAACTGCTCTTCCTGATGGGGCTGGAGGATGCTCTCACCTCACACTCCGAAACACTTGGCTGGCAACTCATCACCTTGAGATCAGTTCTACCGTGTCTAAAACACAGAATGGTGGTCCACCACATCCCTTGGATAATCTGCTGATTTTACGTATTTCCTTCGTTTCTTTGCTTTTAAAACAAAGTGGTTTTTTTTCCAGACTATTTAGGTGATATCAGATCCCTGTTTGTGTATTTTTTTCTTTTCTTAAACTAAGTTTCTGCTGATTTCTCTTTGGCACACTATTTTTATTCTTAGCCCTTTTCCCTCTCTTCCCTTTCCTTTCTCTTCTTTTGTGTGCTCTGGCTCATCTTACACCTTTCTTCACTTTCTCTGTCTAAAGAGAGATTTTGTAGCCTGCTTGGCTTTGCAGTGCAGGTCTTGGGAATGTTTTGTTGTGGTTGATAATGGGAGACGGTGTTTAAAATGGTGCTTGCAAGGGGCTGCAGTGCCTTGACATTGGAGTTTGGCCAAGGAAAAAACAGTTTTTTCCAGTAAAACCACTGGCTGCAATTAACAATTGATTAGTGAAGAAATTTTTCCATAAATCTCCACCCACATTTTAATAAATTCCCTTAAGTTCCTCTTTTTAGGGGCAAAGATGTAGTTGGGAAGACTATTAAAACAGGAAAAGATTGAAGAAGTATTTTTCAAATCCAGTAAAAATATTTTTACAATTATTTTCTAAAATGAAAAGTGGTGTTTTTGAAAGCAGCAGAGGAAAAATTATTTTGAAGTCTTGAAATAGAAATAGAAATTGCCCTTTTCACTATAGTAACCATGTGTTAGAGTTCTAAGTTGCCAATAATACTCAAGACAATGCTGTGATTAAATGTTAAAGAAAATAAATAGATTAAATGTTAAAGAAAATAATTGTCTTAACTTCAAAAATGTGATCCAGAGCCTGGCATCACTATATTTCATGGACATGGAGCCTCTAAGTCCCTGATTGCAGTGCTTCATTTTAAGCGATGCTGGTTACATTGATCCAAACAAAAACAGAGATGGATCATGGTTTCAGTTTAGCAGAATCCTACTAACTGGATTTGAATGGATATAAATATTTCTGGATAGCCCCCCCTTTGAGCTCTGGGTAAACATTCAGTTTATCAAAACCTGTGGCTTAAATGCATCCCTACAAACCTGAAGGTTTGCAGTGATTTTCTCAGTCAAACTCAAATGTATTTTAGTTTTCTTTTTCCAACCAGCTCAAGCACATATAACAGGTAAAATTTATGAATATAGTATTTACAAAAAGAAAAACAAATGCTTTAGGAAGACACATTATTTTCAAGCCTATTTTTCCCTTTCTGTTTTGCATTTATGAAGCTGAATACACTGCAGTTGAAGCACACAGGGTCTCCGTGATCTGAGTGTGAGCCTGAAACCTGGTTACAATTAAATGGATTGAAGTTATTATGAGCTTCTAGCTGGAGGGGGATGGGTAGGAGTGGGGCCAATACAAACAACCATTCCCAATTGGTATCAGTGGTAGGAAAGTGGGTGAAACTCCCCCAGAACATTCTGCCTAAAGGCACTTATGTACAGAACATCACACGCATTATTCGGCAGCTCCCCCAGTGCAGTTTGAATTCACACTTGTGGGTTTCACCGGTTCTCAGGCACATTATTACCTATGAACCATATTTTAAAATGCATTCTGAGATTTGGGCTAATAATGTGAATGACATTCAGTGAGATTGCCAAATGCTGGTAATTTACTTTCATTTTCACATTAATGTGGGCCCACCTGTGATGAATTGGAAACTAAATAAGCACATCAGTTTTAATTAGATATTTCAGTGGCTGGATCTAGTTAAACAGCAGCATTCATTCTTATCTATTAAACAGTCAAAGAGACTTCTGCATTCTTCACAGTAAGTTCTCTCTCCTTCCAACTCACCTTTTTTCACTGCTTTCCTCTTTCTTACTGGAATATTTTAGAGGAGATGATCTAAGCAGGTGGTATCCTACTGACTTAATAATACAGTTACCAGAGAATTGGCTGATATATATGATTTTCCAATTTATACAGAAAATATGAAGGCTCTCAATATTGTTTTATTCTGTGATGAAAACAAAACAAAAGACCAATAAATTGGAATAAGTTTACAGTTTATATTTAACAAAACAGAAATGGCTTTCTATTGAGAGTCATGGACTTCTACCACTGCACCTTTGGGATCCAGTTTCAGCTAACTGGTGACAATCTGGGTACCAGCTGGAACAATTTCCTATCCTGTGGGGGCAGGGAGATGCAACAGGGATGGAAATATTCAGTGTTATGTTGGAAGGAGTCAGGCCAGCAACCCAGGAAAGGTTTTCTTTTCCTCCTGGCCTGGGTGCTGATGACAAAAATTGCCTTGTGCCTCAGTTTCCCCACCAATGAGTCACCAGTAAGGCTGAAAGGCAGCTTTAATATGCTGAATTATCAGTGTTTCTACTGAGGTTAGCAGTAAGCTGTTGTTTTCTGTTTCAGTTGCCAGTCATTTGCTGAAATTATAGTGCTTCAGTCTGAGGATTGTGTGTCTCTTTGATGCTCAAGTGAATGCAGAGCTTTTTCTCTGTCTCTATTCCACCTTTTCTCCAAGGGTTTTGCAGTAGGATCCTCATTTTCAAGGCAGTTTTTAATAGAAACTTGAGATCTAGGCTGCTGCTGTATTGAGCAAGCCCATTTCAAGGCAGCTTTGTAAGAGAGAAAGGGCACCAGGTTGAATCTTAATCTATTTTTTATTCTTCTGTAACATCTTGACATACTGAATGCCAAAAAAAAAAAAAAAGTCTACGTAATTATATTTCTCTTTGCAAATAAACCTAATTTAGGTAACTACTTTTAGAGATATTAATTAATGATTAATAGACATAGCAGATGTAGGTGTAACCTAAAAGGAATGAATTTTGAACTAGAGCCTTCATTGTACCTCTAGCTTCCTACTCACTGTTCACTTAAGGGGTGAGATGCTTGGAACACCTTTTTTAGGAGAGCAGCTGATATTGATAAAGCTGATTTTTCAACTTAAAACTAGCTTTGTGTTTTTACTACCTCTGGCTTTATTTTTCTGATTTGTATTTTGAAGAAAGGGCAAACAAGTTCATAAATACTGAGGATACAGTGCTGCTGAAAACCAGCTTCATTTGGAGCCAGAAAACATGTGAAAACCTTGAAAAATATTTGCCCAAGTCCTGCTTTGTTGCACTGACATGTCAGTCTACTAGCTAAGAAATATTCTTGGGTACATTTTGTGAATAACCATGCTGTTCAGAAATAACACAGGAAAGAGCAGGGAGAACCTGAAGCTAAATTCATATCCAAGTCAGATTTCGGGCAGTTTCATTTAAAAATATGTATGTTCTTATCCAAAAGTATTTTGCATTAAAGCAAAATAGTCTAGAACTGACCGTGCTCTCTGAGCATAACCCACAATGTTATCTCAACACATAGCCAGGCTATGGTGGTCTAAAAGATGGTGTGTGAGATTCCCAGGAGAAGATCCTCCCACGCTTTCCTTCCCCAAACCCTCTCTGAAAGGGGAAAACAGTTCTCTAAATAATCCTAACCTGCTGAAAATAAAATTGGCCTGACAGCTTCACAAACCCAAGTGTATTTCTTTAAGCACGTTCCAGAGTATTTAAACAGGCAAACATATTTTGTTGAAAATATTTTATGTAGTAGCTTTAAAGAAACTGAAAATATGTGCTAAATGAGCACAGATAGTGAGGAAAATATAATTTAGCACACCTGGTTTTGGACAGCCTCCCTTCTCCTAGATCAGCAAAGGTTTGTAATAGAGCCTGGCTGAAACTGAATTGAAAGAATATAGGTCAGAGAGACTTACTGCTACATTGATGTATATTTTTCTAGCATGAGTAGTCATTGTCTTCAGATGGCCCTTTTCATACTTAAAACATGTGAGTTTCAAAAAACACCTGTCCTAGGTCTTAGTCCTGCAAAGCACTGTACATAGCAATGCATACCAATTGCAAGATTACCTGATTCATGCAGCAAGTCAACCCCTTTAATTCAGGATAGTGCACAGAAACTGTGCAATGAGAGAGAAAAGGTAGTCTGGGAGCAGGAGCATAGCAAGAGGGGTCTGAGCTGGCTTTGCATGCCAGCAGCTGCCCATTCAGAGGGCCTGAACCCACAACCATCCAGCCAAAGTCAGTGACATATCACAGCTCTCTCCCTTTTTCTGAAATTAGGGGCGGGAGGATAATGCTTAGTTGCCTAAAATAAAGAATACAGTTAAAATTAAATCTAGAAAGAACCTTGACTCCTGTGTAGAGCTAATTCATGGAAATGATAGAGAATAAGGCATGAGCATGTGCAAGTGCTCTGTAAACAATAAGGCATCAAAGGGTATTTTATAACTCAAATGAAATGCTGTTCAGAAAGGCATTTCCAGGAGCTTGCTCAAAATGTGTGTGAGAGAGAAAAATGGGTTAAATTTTCTAGGCAGATATTGACTCATCATATCATAACAAAACCTGCTAGAGCTGGTTAATGATGTGTCTGATACTTCAGCAAGTGACATAATGTTGAAATTTGGAATCAAAGCTGTCAGGAAATTGCTCCTTGCTCAAACACACAATATTCATGATGAAAACCTGTTGTAATCTCCCTTTCCTGAGCCATTATGCTAAAGGAGCAAGAGGGAGTATTGCCTGGTGACATTTCTTTCTGATCCTTCTTGAAGTGCTGCAGCTTTCAGAGAAGTTTCTAGGCATGGTTTCCTCTGATGACTGTTAATATGATACGGCAGTCCTTCAAAGGAGCAGAATGCATAGGGCTGCAGCTTTGGGGCTTATTTATGCAATCAGCAAATATGACTTTTTTTCCCTCCCAGCTAAATAACTCAACATGCAAGTAGTAAACTGAAGGGCACAGTCCTTTCCACCCGGTACTGCCATTTTTTCCCTCTTTTTGAGCTGGCAGCCATGCTCCTTGGAGTTGTGGATCTCTCAGCTTGCTGCTTGGAGGTAGAGTGGGATAATGTTGGGAAATAATCCATTCTGGTTTGTCTCTTCCCAAAGATAAAATTGGAAGTGCTCTATTGTGTATTAGTGCCTGCTAGTCAGCTCTATCAATGAATTTATGCTATAGGAGTGCTATGGAAGAAAAGTCATATCTCTACCATGGTGCAATTAGTTAAGGAAGAAATGTGCTAGAATCTTTAAAACTATTTGCATGATCAAGGTGCTAAATACTCTCTGCCAGTGATGTAAATACAGGTAGGTGGAAGTTTTATCTTTGAGACTGACTCCCTTCTCTTCTTCTTTAGATCAGCAAAGCTGTCTACCTTTTATTTTGCATTTTTTGCTTTGTTCCAAGATTAACTTAATGGTTTAACACAGCAGGTAAATGTGTAGTGTCCAGGGTGCAATCCTCCCTCTCAACTTCAAGGGCTCAATTCGGGGTACTGGTACATTTATGATAGGAAATTAAGATGAATGAATTTGTTTCTGCCTGTGTTCCATGAATGGAAATTGCTATGGCTAAATCAAGGATGTCTGGTCCACCCATGCACCAGTTCCTGGCTGTCTTTGGGGTGCGAGTGCAGTGTCCCCAGGTAGCACAGCACGACAGGCATGGAGCACCCGCACATGTGAGCAGTCAAGCCTCTAAAGCCACGGGTAATTGCTGTCATAATTAAGCATAAGTCTGACAACATTTGGGCTTTGGGAAGGTTTAGGTGGAGCTCAGGTGGAATAACTGCTTAAGCTGGGGTCATGGTGAGATACTTGGATTTTGGTCCTGTGTATGGGGTTAGATTTAAGTGCCCAAGGATTCTCAGGCTCTGCATTGAAGTGCCTGATGACTTAAAAGATCTAGAAATTCGGGCATATTGCTCCAGCTTGATCCCCACAACATGCATAAAAGGTATGGGATGAAAATATCCATTTAGATTAAAACAACATTTAGGTTCACAGAACAGTCTTAAAGTAGTGCTCCCAGGGTAAATCACTGCAGTGGTTTGTTTGAACTTGAAGGTATGCATCCTCAGACCCCTGAACCAGAAAAAAAGGCAACAAAGACCCAAACCTGGGGGCTGGGCTAGAGATTGGAGGCAGCCAGAGTCCTTGGGTTTTCATTCTCTGCGTGGTGCTTGGTCCAGTTGTCAGCATGCTCATAAGCAGTGCTGTGCAGTCCCATGGCATTGCCCACTCGGTGTGGGACAGGATCCTGCCTTGCTACAACCACCACCAGTTCAGACCAGGCACTGCCTATCTCAGGCCATCTCACTGGTACCAGCAGTATCAAGGCTGTGTTTAAAGTGTCACATTCTCTTAATCCAGCTCTACAGGTCTCTAACCCATACATGTGTTGTGAAGTAGTACTCTTTTTCTGGAAGAAGAAAGCAGTATTATGTCTGCAACATTTATTTATAGTAGTTGACAAGTGGTACTTTGGGGACTTTCCTTTTTTAAAATCAGCTAACAAGGGAACAAATCCTCTCTCAAAACTGTGAAACAGCTTCATGGTTCTTCTATAAACATTTTGATGGCACTGCAACTCTTGCTGTACTCCCTTCTGCCCAGGCCAGACCATTTATTTATTTATTTATTAAGATTTGCATTGAAGGGAAGCACTGGCAGCAGGGAGAGTTTTCTGACTGTAGTTTTGAGAGAGGATCTGTTTTCAGCACAGCATTTGATGCCCCACTCCTGGAAAGCGGGCTGATTTTGACCCTCCCAATCTGCAATGCTTCCTGCTCACAGCTTGAGGTGTTTGTTCCTGGGGCTGCTGCCTCTTGCGAATTGCTCTCTGTGCTGACATTTGGCTGTTCCACCTAAGCCACTGACTATGGGCTGCTGTTGACAGAGGCTTTTGTCTCTGTTTTCCCCAAAAGATAAATTATCTGCCAGATCAGCTTGCTGAAATCACTTGCCCTGCTGCCATGAGATGTTTGCATCCGATGCAAAGCTGAGAGAAGTGAAGGGAAAAAGAGGTCAGGATAACTGTATAAGCAGGGCTGCCCCTTTCTGAGGTTGGCTGCCTTTACATAAAAGGAACAATGTCAAACTGTTCCCAGTGGTACTAGATTACCTCTCCTTGCAGTCTAGGAATTTAGATGGAGGGCTCTCATCCTTGTGCAGCCATCCTCATGGTGGTGCCCACCCTGCAGGACAGATGGCTTGGCTGTGCCAGCCCTGGCATCTCTGGAAAGCCTGGTGCTGAGGTTGGTTTTCCTTGATACATCCTGCTGTCATTTGTGGTGGTCCAGCAGCTGCTCTGGGAGCAGTCCAGCCTTCTGATTAGCAGTGGTGTGGCAGACAGTGGTCACTTGTAAACCCTGCTGCTGCCCCAGAGTCCCAGCTGCTGGTGGGAAGGTGAACTGTAGCCCCTGGCCCCCGGCACACATCCCTATGGCTCTGGGGAACAACATCCCCTCACATGGCACGGTGCTGCCTGTGCCACCAGGTGTACAGGTGCAACATGAGATTTTTTGGTAGGAGAGATGCTGGTCTACTAGTGTGGTCCTCAACACAGGCTTGAGGAAGCCAGGAGTAGTGCATTGGTGAGAGATTGTGTCTGTGAAAATAGATTGCAGGGCTGCTTAATTCAATAAATGCCTCACTGAGATCCTTAGAGCAGCTTCAGATCTATAAAGCCACTTCAGTGAGTTCATATCCTGAATAAATATTATGCAGTTAGCTTCTCCCCCGTGTATTAAAGTACAACAGTGTGATGCCATGTTGACAGGGAACAACATGGGATGTAACACAGGAGGGTTAAACAGATTTCAAACAAGATCAGAAAGATTATCCTGGTTTTTTCAAGTTGGTTATCTAGGTATTTTCAGATTCCTGTGTCTGAGGGTAAAAAGCGTCCTGTGAAGGAGATGTACGTTATTTTCTGGCCATCTTAAATGTCAAAATGAATTTTACTTTGAAGTGTTTCCTATAAAAAATAAATGCCTACTCTCTCTGCAGAAGTATATCATATTTTAGTGCACGTTGCTCTCAGGTTTTCAATTAGAACTTTGAATCACATTCCTGATTAGTAACAAGCAATCAATCATAATTAATTAGTTAAAATGTTCAACCGTTAAAATCATTACCATTAATTAAAATAATTATCTCTATTTTGGCTGCACTTCATTGCCATTTCAGGGAAATGTGTTGCTTAACTCTACCTTTAGCACTCAGTATGGGATTGTAGTGACTAAAATGCACATGAGGGGTGGGGGCATGACTTCTAAAAAGCTGGGTTTTGTAGTATAGCTGTAGTTAGCTTTAAGTAGATGCAAGCATATCAACCACTTACGTTTTTAGTAAAGAGATTTCTCCTTAATAATATATCTAATATCTGCAGAGATACAGTGTCAGCAGGATTCTTTTCTAAGGAATATGTTCCTTATAACTGTATAGTTCTTAAGTGTCTCCATAAATAAAGTGCAAAATTGATGAGTTTTATGCAGTATCATATAGGATATGCTCATTCATGGGTAAAGACCACTTTTTTCAAGCGTTATGCTGATGAAAGTAAACTTAGGTCAGACACTGCAGAAAAGGAAAGGTTCTGCTTCTACTGAACAAATATTTTTGATTCATCAGGGAAAGGATTACGATGCATCTTAGAAAAGGACTTAAGAATCATTGCAGTGGCTACAAACTGCTTTGTCACTACAGTTTCATGAAAGACATTTGTATCCCCAAAGGAATGAAATGATTCTGTCTCTCAGAGAGAAAGAACTAGACAAGTTTTTGAAATAAAGTGTGAACTTTTCTAGGTTACTGGTCCCTAGTTAACCTAAATTAAAAGGTTATCAATAAAGGGAACACATACTAGTAGGAAAGATTCTTTTCTGAAATACGCAACCTGAGAAGCAAGATATACAGGAAGATAAAAGCTATCAAAAAGCAGGTCTTTCAGAATTTGTAAAGGGAAAGACTAACCTTTCTAGTTAAAGTGTAAGCATATTAAATATAAATTATTTTCTGGTCCTAATCCCTCACTATTTCTTTACCTGTCTCTTAAATGGTTATTTGAAAAAGTGTTTTCCATTTTGAATGTTATAACAAATGGTTGAGAGTTATTTCACTGTAGCTGGATATGAGCAATACATCCAGGTATGGTGGATCTCTAAACTACAGTGTCTCTCAATTACAGCAGTGCAGTATCCTTGGATGCCCCCTGCTCCCCAGCAGTCACTGCAGTGTCATGGCCACTGGTGTGAGACTTGGAGGTCCAGTGCAAGGTGCATGGGGAGCTCAGAGGTCAGCAGAGGAGGAAGCATCTTCTCTAAAACTACTTATCATGGTTGTAAACTGACTGCAAGGATTTCTGCTATTGCACACCATGCTTAAACTGAGTAGCCCAGGATGATTTTTTCTGCCTTGGGTACCATTGAATTTTTTGATCATAATATTAGTTCTGGAGGTCATTTAGTCCAACTACCCTGCACAAGTATGGTCAGTGTAAGTTGTTCAGGGCTCTGTCCAGTTGTTTTTAAAATAACTCAAAGGATGGAGACTCCAGAGCCTCTCTGTGTAACTTGTGCCAGTGTTTGACTACTCTGACAGTCAAAAAATAAATTCATGTGTTTAAACAGAGTTTATTGCATTTCAATCTGTGTTCATTGCCTCTTGTTCTGTCACTGGAAATCCCTAAGAAGTGTCTGCTATGCTGCCTTTACCCCCTCCCATCAGATTATTATTCCTTCTCTAATTTCTCCATGCTTCAGTTGGTGAAGATTTCCTGTACTTATAAAAATGGACAGCACACACTTGGGTCACTTTGGTCTGAAATATGGCCTTAATTTCCTGGAACTGTGATTTGGATAGCTGCTCATTGTGAGACCTTCTTTGCCCACCTGGGACCTTCTGCTGTGTAGCTATTTTTTAATAGATGTAATATCACCTTACAAGTTTGACACTCTACTATGACAGCCACAAATCTGCCCTTTGAAAAATCTTTTTTATATGGAAGGTGGATGATGTCTACCTAAGACACATGAATTGGAATAAGGATGCTTGAGTTCTGCTCTCTGTCACAAATTTTTTGTATGACCTGAGATGTCTCATTAACAACTGACCAAAAGCCTGTTGGGAGTCTTTTCATTTGCCTTAATGGGCTTTGAATTAGGTGCTTAACTTTCTCAGACTCACTGACCAATTTATATAAAGGAGATGGTGTTATTTGCCTATCTCGTTGGGCTGTCACAAAGTGAAATACACTACTACAAAGGATTTTGGGATCACTGAGTAGAGAGTGCTATTCAAGTGCAAAGTATTACATAAACCTTTAGAAGCAGTAATAAAAGTGCTAGCGTTTCCTTGAAAAACTATGATTTCTTTACACCTTTTTATTTCTTGAAAGGCTTGTCATTTCATGTTTCTCTGAGGAATACAGCATCCTCTGAAGCATGCAGGGTCCAGTCTAGCATCGTATCTCAATGGCCTATTCCAGAGGACAGTGTGAAGGAAGGGACTGCTTTCACCGTGCTGTATTTCAAATTTTGTGAATTTAAACTTGTAGACACTAGTGTAGCAGGGGAGCCTCGTCATGTGCTATGGCAACATGATGTGATGTTACAAAGGGAATATTTGTAGAGTTTAGCAGATGCAAAACTTTCAGATAATCAGAGAAAAGAAATGGAATAGTTCTATTTGTACCTGCTAGATATGATATAGAAAAGCTTAAACATTGACACATCATTGTGAATCAAGTCGTAAATGCAATGGGTTTCACTCCCATGCTTTTGTCTTTCTTTTTTTTCTTTGTGTGTTTGCAATAAGATAACTAGGTTTAAAAAGTCATACACATCTCTTGTGCATTTGCTGCTGATTCTGTCTGGGGCTAAATGTGATTATAAAAGGAAACCAAATATTTTCATGAATATTCTCTCTGGCCAAATGCACCTCCTCCAGGCACACATATAGGTCTGACATAATTTTTAAATACCAACCAAATGCTATTCAATGTTCAGGTATTTACTCTTATTTCTAGAACAGGCAAATTTGAAGTAAAGCTCTATACCCTGTCAAGTTCAGCCATTGCCTCATGGTTTCCATTTGGTCTAACTTCCTGAAACAGTGATTCCAGGCTTCAGATGGGAAAAGAAGGGCCAAGAAGATTGTGGCATTTTTTTGTAGTGAAGCAGTCATCAGTACCTGTTTTCAGTCCAGAACAGGATTTAAACTTGCACCGGACTCCAGAACATCAGATATTTCTTGTTCTGTTTTTGTTCTGTAAGACCTTAATAATTTAACAATAGTGGCAAAACTAAAAACCTCATTAGGCATTGCTTCTTAACAAAGGAGGAAGAAAAGATTGATTCACTATAGATTTTAGTGAAGTAACTCTCTCTAAACCTTCATAATTCTTAATATCTTTCTTAAGTTCATTGCTACCTTCCCCTGCTGGCCTGTGTGCTTCAATATCTTAAATGCTAGCATTATAAATTATGTCACAGCCAAGAAAGTATTATGGGTTTAAATCCTGCTTGAAGGACCTGATATGTTGGCAGTGATAAAGAAAGCTACTTGAAAAACGTAAGAACTTGCTAATCAGATTGTTAATTGAGTACATGAGCTTCACATAATACAAAGGCAAACTGAGAAGGTGACAATGATAGCCAGACTTCATCTGTTGAGTTGGAATTAACGATGAACAAAATCAAGATCCCTTTGTGGTTGATTCTTGTACAGCTGCAGCCAACTATAAAAGACCCATCAAAGAAATCAACTCATTAGTTGGTAATTCTGTACAACTTCAAATAGAAATTCTTAACCCCTCATCAGCCTTTCTCTGACAAGTCCTTAAAAGCTGTGTTAAAAAAGCCAAAAAACCCCATTATTTCCTTCATCATCTCAAAGAAATGGCCTGGAGGAACACAGCATAAACTGAAAATTTAAAAACAGATCTATCTATAGGTAGAACAGTCAAAGCACAAATATATTGTGACATGCAAAATCTCCCCCAGTCACCCATGTCACACAGTGTCAATAGCCTGTCTGCTTCACAGAAAAACTAACCCCAGATTTAAATAATTTTAATATTGTAACAAAAACTGACAAAAACCAGTGAAATCAGAAATAAAGCTGCCACTGTGTCCTTATTGCACTGTCATTTTGTCTACAATTCTCCCCACTGGGGGAAGTTGCCAAACCAAGGGTAAATTAAAGATTATGTCTCTATAAATTTGGAAAATAATGTGTTTCCAGGGCAAGCCTTCATAAGATTTGAACAATCCGTTCTGTTGTCTCATTGCCACTGCAACATTTAGTTTATCTCAGCGGGTCTGCTCTGATGAAGAATTGCAGGCCTGGACATTTAGTTTGTGTTTTTAAAGTTTAATTTTATAAGATGATATGCAACCCAGAAAAGGTCTTTTATTACACTGGCAAAAATGCCTATTAAAGCTCTTAAAACTTCTATCTTGTAGGCTTTTAAACAGTCTAAAAAATGATTGAGTATGTGAGTGAGAGATTAGCTCCTAGGAAGCCTTGTTTTTGGATAGTCTCATGTGAATTATGTGTGATTATACAGATATATTAACAGAAATTTGTTAATGGAATGCCTATTATATCTGTTTTAAGACTCTGTATTTTGTGTATTTTAAGTTTTTGCTGCAGTAGGGCACATAGCATCTTAGAAAAAATAGTAGTTGCATAAAATTTAATGGTAGGGAAATATCCCAAAGATGTTATCTTGATCAGCAGTAAACTATGTATTGAATAATATACAGAAATTTTAAAATACTTTTTTCTCTTTATTTATCTCCTTTTCCACTGTTGCAATTTGCTTTCCAAACAGGTATTTTGCAGTAGGCACATGTTTGTGAATGGGCTTAAAAACTCAGAAAAACTCTTGGCTAAAATCTGCAGCAGTTGGAAAGATCTTAGTAAGAGAAAGACATTGATGCTTATTCTGCAACTAATTGTGGCTTGTATCAATGTGTCTGCTGAATGGAGTGGACAAGTGGGCTTCTTGTTGGCTTGCCTGAAATTTTTGGAATAAAATGTTTCTAGTTTATCTTTGAGGACCAGCCTTGAGACTGAAGTCTGAGGAACTCTTGAGTTTCATGAAGTCTCTCTGAGCTGCCTGACTGTTTCCCAGCACTCTCACATTGGAGAGGTCTTGGGGAGCTGAGTGTGATGTTTTCGTCTGGAGGACTTGTTCTGCCATCCAACTAGCCCTGGTTCTTTGGCAAAAACAAAGGAGAAGTGGCAATACTCGGAGACAAGTGGAAAGTAATTCAAATGGAAGGAAAATAGGTGGGTGGGTGGGTGGGTGCGTGTTGGTGCGAGAGGAACATTTTGTACCGCAATGTGTTCCCTCCTGCTGGATTCACAGTCCGTGAACGAGTCTCCTATAATTAACACATTGCTATTATCAATAAATGCTATGAAGAGGGACTGGGGAGAATTGGCAAAGATGCTGCTGCTCACAGGAAGGCCTCCCCAATCAAAACCGGCTCCCACCACACTAAAGAGCCAGTGGGGAGCTCAGAAAAAAGATGCCAGGAGTTGGTATTCCGGGTGTGAGCCATTCCATCCTGCAGCCCTGTCGTTTCAGCTGGCTCCCGTTCAACCCACGTTGGCATGTGCTGTCTCTTAGCAACTGCCAGACGGACGGTCCCGGCTGGCCACTGGCAGCGTGCCAATCAGCCACCTAGCTTCGGTGCTGGAGGAGCTGGTGTAGCCCTGCCTTCCACAGCTCCTGGAAATTACCTGTTGGAAATGACCTCTGTTTTCCTGGGAAAAAGGATTTGTCAGGCGAGTCTGACCTGTTCATGGCAGCAGCAGACCCTGGCTATGGCTGGAAAGGTGAAGTTCTGAAGATGACACAACATCTTTCATAACTCAGCTGGCTGCTCCTGCCTGATATAGTCTCACCTGAGCCTTACAGCAGCTTAGTGCATGAGCTAACACACATCAATGCGTTGTTTGCACGTGCTGAACAAGAACATTTATAAATGTTACATATGCTATGTAAAAATATTCACAAAAGTATTTTGCTTTTAATTTTTGTTAATCGTTTGAGGTTCTTTGTTTGGTTTGGCTTTTTAGGATTTTTTTTTTTCAATTCTACACTGGCGGAATTTTCTCTCTTTACAGTTACTTTATGAGCTACAATGCTCTATGAGGTGGTTTTTTTGTGGCTTTTTCTGTCTCTTAGTTTCTCCCCAAACCCTTAATTTTTAAAATGTTAGGTTCAGCTTCACAGCTCCCAGTGCAAGCTGCTGGCTAAATCTCAAAGCAGTGTTCTCCAATGGTAGGGCTGGGTCCTCGCCATTTCTGGGCTTGATCTTTACTCTGTATCAGCCATCAAAAATGAATGCAGTCATTCTGACATAAATGAATTCCTCTAGTTTAACTTTCCAACCTTGAGTTATTTTTTATAATTGCAATGATGGAACAATTTAGATATATTCTATTTTATTGTGCAATATTTTAGAGATTGAGTGTTTTTGCACATAGGAAACTAAACATGATTTTAGTGGTGAGACCAATGATAAAAGCATTTTTTTAATTCTAGAAAGTGCAAGTCCTTGGGGAAATAAATGTCTTTGCACCATGCTGTGACTCAATTCTAAAAAAAAATCTAGAAAGTCTATAGTCCCTAGGGAGTGCCTCTAAGCATCTGTTTTGGTCTACAATGTCTGTATTATTTCAAGTTCCTGAAAGAGGAAAAATTATGATTGAGATCATTGCAATGATCTAGAATTGACTCTTTGGGCTGTAGTTTCCCCTAAGTCATGCTGATTACCATACCATCTTCCTGAAAACACAAATAAGAATATTTTCTGGCATCAGTCAATGAAACCTCATTTCTGCTCTCACTGGACCTCTTTACATTTTGATGTTGAAGCTGAAAAGCCTCCCAAAAGCTCTTAGGCTCTTTTCTGCCCGTTGGTGGAAGCTAAATCACTTAACTCACTGTTAACCATTTTGAAAATAGATTAGTGGTTTTCTTATCTCAATTCCTTGTGGAAGGTGGGGAGTATTTAACAGCACTTGCTATGGCAAGCAGAGGTGAGATAGGTGCAGGCTGGACTCAGGAGACAGGACGGAAGAATTCTATTTAAATCAGGGATGGGAAATAAGAAGCCAGTAATTTATAAAGCCCTCAGTGAGTCACCAAGGTTTTCCTTTATGGGCAGGATAAAGTGAACAGCTGTTCTACTACATTCCATTTGCTTGAGTCAACAGGCCCATTCTAATAGTTTGTTGATTGTCTTACATTTTGTCAATATTGTGGTATGATTTCATTGTTTGTTTTACCGTTACTCAGATTGACAATGTTTTATTTTGTGAGCTATGATGAGATAGCACATAGGGTACAATGGTAAGAATGATTTATCTTGAGTTCCATTTTTAGCAGATTATTTTGCTGTAGCTACCACCCTGCACTAGCTATTTAATTAATGATTTTTCTTTATGCTCTTCTCTTGTAACCCCCAAACAAAGCAATGTTTCTCTTGGCAGTCAGTGATTTAAGCCATTGCTCCTATCACACATGGTTGGCCTTTCTCCTTAAGGGGCAAACCACATTGTCTGTTTCCTCTTGAGAGAGCTCCCTCCTATGCCCTTGGTATTATGCTTGCAATATCCTCACATGAAAGTGATGATGTGGCTCTCTGGGCTGCAACAGTTGCTCTGCTTTATGCCCTGGTCTTGAAGATGTTAGAGAAGAAATGAGTGGTGACGTCCAAGCATGGAGGATCACTATCACACCCAGATTCTGCACTCGAGGCTCAAGGTAGAGTGGTGTCCATCCTTGGCATCTCCAATGGGCAAAGCATAGAACTAATTTTGTTATTCTTGGGCAATTATGGTCTCTCTTGCAACATATTTCAATAACAAGTCCGTTTACCTGCTATGGGGACGTGAAATGCTAAATGAGTTCTAGAAGGCCAGCTGTGAAGTACCTGGCAGAAATCTTAACAGGTTGCATTGCATGAACATGCAAGGGAGCAAGTGATGCAAAAGTAACTTCCCCACAAGTGAGTTTGGGTTTCCTTTGCTACCAATGGAAATCCAAGCCATGGTATCGAGATCAGATTTACAGGGCCCCCCAAAAAATAATTAGTAAGATTCTGGATCTGAATTGTACTGTATTATATATTCAGCCCTAACTTACTTCATTCTAACTCCTCCCTGTAGACATACTCTATTGGAAACATATGAAAAAATTCCAAACACAAATGCCATGTCCCTAATAAATAAATTATTATGCTGGGAGCTGCAAGAATATTTTTCTGTTTTCTTTCAGCTAGTATTTTGCAAGTGTTAGCAATTTTCAACACAGTTCAGAATTCCCATACCCATCTGTGGTGATTTCCCTCAGACACCCATAAACCCGCTTTCTGAAATTTCTTATGTATTTTTAACTGTTCTAGTAGAAATACTCAATTCATTTGATGTGCATAAAGCATTCTATGTTGTCAAACCATTTTTAAACTTCAGCAGAGAATGCAGTAGCATTAAGTCATGTACCTTGCTCTCAAACTGCCCACTTTATTTATCTAAGATGTTCCAGTATCTTCTATCACTCTAGTCATTAGCAAATTTATGTTGCTCTCTTACCTTTTGCATGCTTGCCAGGGCAGAATATGTAATAACAGTCTGTAATTAAATCTTCCTCAACTTACTTTATCACTGTACATCCTCTCTATACATTTTCTTCTTTCCACCGTCCATCAGATGATGGAAATGGCAGAAAGGAAAGATACTGCTTGAGCTACGCAAATATCTATATGCAAATTAATCTGAAATTAATCCGAACCCCCCCCCACCATTAAATTAATACTTAATGAAGCTCTCAAATTTTAGGATGTTAAACCTCATTTAGCTGTGATTTGAATAGAGCTATTGATGTTTAGGTTTTGCAGTGATGGTAAGTTTGACTAGGAAATGAAAAGTTTTTAGCTTAAAGTAGCATAACAAAAAATTTGCATGTTATGGTGAATCATTAGTAATATAGCACTCACAGTGGCATCAAACTTTTCATCCTAGCTGTGGTGAAAAATGTTCAAAACAGGATCAATTTCTTCCACTTTTGATTTTTCTTTCTTTAAGCTGAAGGCAAAGCAGATTTTCCCTTCCATCCTTGGTCTTGCATGAATCCTTAATAGGATCCTTAAGTGTTAGTAAACTTGTGTAACTTTCTAAAGGAACAAAATATATGACTGATAAAAGTAAAATATATCTAAAATTTTGTAGCAATATGTGATTAGAGTCCAGCTATAGCTTCTGGCTGGTGTGCAAAATGAAAGTGAATGTCTTCACTCATATATTATCTAGAAGATTACAGGAAATATGACAAGGAAAAGTAGGAATTTTCCTCCTTATTTCTAATACTTGCGCTTTAAGACAATGGTATAAGTGGGTAATAATTTTTACCTCTAATTTTTTGGGAGATTTTTCATGATGGAAAGTGGAAGCAGATGAATGGAAATTTCTTTACTAGCTAATATTGTATAAAGAAATTTCATTTAGACTTCCTTGCAGTATGCTGTGAGCACATGACTGACTCTGTGGGCTGTTTTAGGCTTAGAAAGCTCCTTTGGAACTTCAGAAAAAGATATAAATAAAATGTAGTTCCAATAAAAATCCTATACATCTCCTCATCAGGTACGAAGAAATACAAACAGCAAAAACTGCCAATTAAAAAAAAATCTGCAATAGGGATTTTGAGGATTTGCATGAAAGCAGATTAATTAAAAAAGCAGCCTTACATTATAGATAAAACATATGTCTCATTTTACTTTCAGTTGTCATAGCCTTTCCCTATTTCTCTCTTCCTCTGTTGAGGCTCTCTGGCTTTCTAATTTTACATACGAATTTGTAAGCTCCTCTGGAAACGCCTTCCTCTGCTTAGAATTTGGGGAACCATGTATCAAACCACAAGCCACTTAAAAAAAAAAAAAAAAAAAAAAATTAATCTGGTGGAGTCAGTGAGGCTTAGACTGCAGGCTGAACTCAAAAGCATTTCATGGTTCAAAAATCTTTCTAAATCCCCAAACTCTTCAAAGAGGTAAGAGAGCCCTCTGGCCTGTCCTGGCTTTTGGATAACTATAAGAGATAAAGCAGAAAAAGTGGTTATCAGCTGGAGTCTGAGGCAACTGATCTGCTGGCAAATGGCTGACTGAGTGGAGACTGCAGCAATCATCACAGATGTGCTTTAGGCAAGTGGTTTCACAAAATCATAGGAAAGTTTGGGTTGTGAGAGACATTAAAGATCATCTAGTTCCAACCATCCTGCCATGGGCAAGGATACCTTCCACTAGACCGTTATTCAAGGCCCCATTCAGCCTGGCCATGAATGCTTCCAGAAAAGGAGCATCCACAGATTCTCTGGGCAACCTGCTCCAGTGCCTTTCCACTCTCAGAGTAAAGAATTTCATCCTAGTATCTAACGTAAACTTGACCTCTTTCAGTTTAAGGCCATCACCCCTTGTCCTATCACTCTATGCCCTTGTCAAAAGTCCCTCTCCAGCTCTCTTGTAGCACCCTTTAGCTACTGGAAGGTGACGCGCTGGGCGTGGTGGGGGTGGAAAGAGCCTCGCATCCGTCCCGATCGCGTCCCGCCGGAGGCGCTCTGGGGAGTGCCGGGCGAGCGCGCTCGGACACACTCTGGCCCACTGTAGTCGGTGAATACTCCCAGCCACACACACACAGAACCGGACAGCTTCTGCAGCGTCGCCGGGGACAAAGAGGCGGGACGGGTCTTTTGTATGGAGTTCTGAGGGGTTTATTGAGGTCCCCACTCGAAGGGACCCAGGGACAAAGAACACAGAACACTGAGGGGTCCGGGGTTTTATCTGGATCGGCGCCGGGGGAGGGCAGAGCCTCAGAGCCTATCCTTTAGGGGCCAGGGGGTGGAGAGGGCGTGGGGCAAGAGGACAGTGACCAGTGGGAAAGGCGAGGGGTGGAACAAGGGAGCCGGGAACCAGTGGGGTATCAAGGAAAGGAGAACAATCTAGAACATGAACATGAAAAGGGTAAAAGGGGGTGGTCTTAGACCTCTGAGCCTGCCCACCAGTGGACCTCCACTGTTTTGTGGCTCTGTGGTTCTTTGGGTCATTCCTGCAGTGGATTCAACCACTGCAACAGAGAGTGCCCTAAGGTCTCCCCAGACCCTTCTCTTCTCCAGGCTGAACAACCCCAACTTTCTCAATCTGCCTTCATAGGAGAGGTATTCCAACCCTAGGATCATCTTTAGCCTCCTCTGGACCCACTTGAACATGTCCATGTCTTTTCTCTTCTGGGGACCCCAGAGCTGGACACAGGTACTCCAGGTGGGATCCACAAGAGCAGAGTAGAGCGGGACAATCACCTCTCTTGACCTTCTGGCCATGCTGCTTTTGGTGCAACCCAGGGAAAAGTTGGCAAAGATCTCCTGTCACACCCTGCAGCTTTCTCCACAATTTTTTCCTAATCTTCCCCTTTCTTTTTTCATCCACACATGGCTGGTCTGGAAGACCAAACACCCTACAGCTGGACATAGTTCAGAGCTAGCAGTTGCTGCCTGGCTCCACCTCTGTGTTTATTTACGGGAGGCTATGGGCTATTTTCGTTAATGTTTTTTGTTTCTCATCTTAGCCTGGATTCTTTGGTCACTTCCAGTCATTCTACAGCCACCACACCATAATATAATGCATTAATCTCTGACCTCTGAAAACATGTGAAGCCCCACTGTAAGAGAATCTTAATGATTTGTGATCTTGGCTGTTAGAGGAAATAAACAATTGCAAGATGTTTCCTTTTCTTGGTGATACCAAAATGAACTCCATCAAATATGATTTATGATAAATTTTTAAATCTGCCAGTTTCTATCTGATAATTCATACCAACCTTTTTTTTTTTCTAGTAAACCGAAGAGAAAAGCTGAGGGGGGCTATCTTTGGAAAGTTTCCAGGAATTAAATTAGAGTTCACTGTATGGTGTATTCATGATGTCTTAGCAATTTTAGAGCAAACATGAAGGAAACTAATACCTGAAAGTGTTAACCTGCTTGAAAGTACAGAGAGCTAGAGTCTCTTATTAGACACTGAGTTAAGCGCATTGATATGGGAGATTTTACCTTATAGTATCATGTGGTTATTTCACCAGAGACCACTAGTTTTCCTTGCCTTGTTTGCAGAGCTGAACCTAGGCAGGTATGTCTGCACTCCTAATAAATTTCCTACACAACTCATTTGAGCAATATAGATGAATCATTGAGAGTGACAAGTATAACGCGGTAATAAAATTCCCATTTGAGCCAGGGAAAATTGTACTGGGGACTCAAAACATCTACATCTGGAAGTGTATTCTCAACAGCAGCAAGTTACAGCTATGCTGAACAGATTCAAGTAGAGTGAGAGGTGGTGTTAAAAGATGTGATGGTTCCTTATGTGTAACACACTGGTGCTAAATCTCTGCCTCTCTTTACCTCACACACATTCCAGATACAGATGTTTCCCTGTTTAATGATTTCAGCAAAGAAAATTAAACCCATGGATACACAGTGCTTGGGGAGTAAATGGATGGTGGGCAATAGAAAGGCCACTATCATGACTGATATCTGTTTATTCAGTAGCCTGATTTCTGCAGCCTATTGGGTAAATGCTTGTGTCCAACTGGACGTTTCCAAGCTTGACATTTCCATGGTGCTGTAGCTACGTGCAGCATTTTACAAGTCAAGCCAATGGAGCAGGATTGTCATACACCTTGTGTGCCCCTCTATTTTTAATTTATTTAAATGTCTATATGCTTATGCAAGGTAGATCCATCTACTTCTTCCTTGAACACCATTGCCCTGGGCATTTTCCACATATGTGGAAAATAAGACATTGAATCACTTTGTTACTGCACAGATATGAAGCCATATGACACTGAGTAATTGTGTTCTGTGATATCTGGTCCCACTCTGTGGTGTCTGTGGGCTTTGTTTTTCAGGTTCATCGCTGTAAAGTGGCATTTTAAGATGCTTTTGAAAGTGACCACTTTGTCCATCTTCTTTGGCATGACAGAGAAGTGCAGGGGGAATAAAAACTGTTAAAAGGGTGAAGACATAGATTATAATGAGTCAACAGCATGGTAAGAAAGTCATAGCTGGAAACTCAGACCAGATGCTTAGAGCAGGGATGGGTTTTTTAAAACAGTCTTACATTGCAAAAGAAGGAATAGGAAATGTGGTTTTCAAGTGCAGCGGGATTAGTGTTACATGTTTGTATGTGACAGTAAAGTCTGCTCTGAGGTTTGTCCCTGTCCTGTTTTGTAATGGGATGTTGATTTTCCTCCTTTTAAGTACTGCTTTATATTGAAAAATGGTAAGTATGGTACTGCAGGTAAAAGACATCAGAGCAGCAAACCTGACTGTGAAAAACGTTTTTATAACTAGGCAAATAAAACCAGAATTGCTGCAACAACTGCGACAGAATTGCTAAAATATTTTAGTACAAATAATGGCAAAATATAAGGAAATATGAAGGATTTTAAGGCAGCTGCAGTTCCCAGTGCTGGATTTCCAGCACAGCACTAAATGGAAGTTCAAGTTTGAGGACCATTGAACAGAGTTTCTATCCCCAATGAATCACAATTAGAGTAACACCTGGATTAATAAATTTGTGCTGATCCACCAGGGAAATTCACCTTGTTTAATAGCCCTCAAATTTCTAAATAAAGTTGTTTATCTGTGGCAGGATGAACTACTTTGTCCCAGGTTGGGCTGCAGAGCTTGTAGAAAGACTTCTTCAAGACCGTTTGAAGGACTTTTCAGTAAAACTATGGAGTGCAGTGCTGCCCCTTCATAGGCTGGTCATGTTTTCATAGTTCTGCCTTTTCGTTAACTTCAGGTAACCTTGCTGCACTTACAGCATGATTCAGACATGGAAAGTTTGTTATTTTGGACCAGCTTTCACCTCAGAAAATATTTGGCATAAAGAAATGTGAGAATTAAGATGCTGAGGGATTACCAAATACCTGATTTATGCTCATATGAGGCAATGTCTGAATCAGATGCTTAGAGAGGTTTTGGTGAATACAAACATGTTGTTTCAATATTTTTCCATCTTTTGCTGTTTTGTGCCTGCTGGTCACCTTAGTATAGTTATATACTCCCTGTTGCCAGATAGGATGATTTCACACTCACATGTAAAACTGGCTAAATTTACCTGACTTTTGCCGCTTTGCCAAAGCTTCATAATGCTCTCTTGCTGCTTTTCAACATTAAGACGGAAACTATTATATCTTGCATCATTTCTTCTTGAAATGCAATTTTAAATCCTTAGGAGACAGAAACCTGGAGCTAGATTTTCACTGCTTCTACCAGTTTGGAGACTGGAACCTAACTCCAGTAGGAGATTAAGAAACAACACACAGAGCGTGTGACATCCTGCATCTGCTGTGATCTGTGTTGGAGGGTGGGGTGGTTGCAGGCACAGAGACTGTACATTCGCGTGCTCAGCCCTGTGCATCAGGCACTGCGAGAGCTGGGGAGCAGCGTCCCTGACACCTTTGTCCCCATCCTGTCCTCTGGTGGCTCTTTTACTGGCCTGCCACCATCTCAAAACTGTACAAAGAATAAAACCATTTTTAGACACGCAGGCAAGGACATGCAAACGACATTACAAAAAACCCCGCAATAAAGCATAAAAGCTGAGCCTGGTTGTGTGAAAGACTTTCTTCTGAACCGCATTTGAGACTGTCAACAGGGGATATCTGATGACCTACACAAGTTGTAGGAACTGCCCTAAAAGAGTTCACCAGCTCATTCCTGAAAGTTATAAATCAATTAAATGTATTTTTATGATTACTGCTAAAGTTCTGTTTTCCCACCTTTTCTACCCCTTTCAGACATATGTGGTTCTGAGGAGGTTCAAATCTCTTGTATATTGGTTTAAATGATACCCACCTAACATTATTTATGCAGTAAATTCTCTGCTTATTCTGCACAAATAAGACACGTCAAGAATAAACAGGCTCTGTGTCAGTGATAAATGGCACTCTACAGGATCTGGGAACATGTATCATTGAGGTTTGTTGATTATTCAGGTGACATACGGTAGTGAGAGTGATTAACGCTATACTGCTCAAATTCATCAGTGAATAAAAGCATTACATTACTGTGGTTCATGCTGAAACAAGCTACTAAATCAGACTCTTGCAAGACAGCGAGCATTCACTTTTCTTAAGTACTAAATAAACCTTGCATCTTTAGGTTAGAAGAAATTGGACAGATGAAGAAATCAGGGCCAGTGTTATATCTGCAATTTTGAAAGGTTTTTAAAGAAAATCCCTAAATTGACTGAGTTTTATGGCTGACTGTTAGTATCAAAGAAGTTATGCTGTATGTATTTTTTGAGAAAAAATTGTGAAAATTGTATTTGTTGAGGACCTTCTTTAATAGCTTTTAAAAATCATAAAGTGGATAGAGAGGGAGGGCAGAAAGGTACAGGAAACTAATGCCTGTTGTTTTTCAGTGGAAACACAAAGCAAATGGAACCTTAGCAAGTGTTAGAAAAGTTGTGCAGAATATGCATGAAGGGAATAGCTTACTGTACCCTAATTATTTTCTACTTCTATACTGGTGAAAAATCAACAGGAGCTTAGCTGGCTGAGCTGGGTTGGTGGAAGTGCTCTCCAACAGCAACTTCTGCAAAAAAGGTCAATAGCAATTAAGCAATTTTATTCATTTGAAGTTTCAGCTCTTTGCCTTAATACAGTCAAATATATATTTAGACATAATTAAAATTTATTAATTTTTAGCTGGTCTTATGACTAGGACTTGAATGCTTGGAGTTGGTAATGGAGGGAGATACATCTGTGTTATGGAGGTGCAGACATGTGTACATGCACTCATGAAAGCTTTTATGTGGCTGATAGTGGTGTGATCCATGCAGGTTGGACATCTCATTCACCATATACTAACCCAAATTCTGGTTCCTTCAGCAGCTGGTCTGAAAGGGTTGGCAGAGAAATGGTTTTCCTTGCAGCTGGCTGTGTGCACTGAAAAACTGTACTGCAGCTCAGAGAGGGAAATAGTTGTGGGATTTTGGGTGGATTTAAGGTCTATCACCATCTGAACATCCAAAGTGAAAAAATGGTCTTGTTCTGTGTTTTAGAAAGGCAGGAAATCTGCTTTCCAAACATAAAAGGTTTGTGCATAGGTTGTTTTGGGAGAGCTCAGAAGAGTGACTGTCACTTTCCTGATATTTAAAGAAGTCATCTGAGACCATTCCAGAAAATTCTGAAGTGTACATGTTTTCCTGTCCCCAGGAATAGGAGAATCTGACATATTTTACAGACATGCACGTATACACCACTAATGAAAAACTTCAGAACTAATAAAATCTTTCAGGACCGGCTTTTCTGTGGCATGTTGACATCTACTGAATGTGAGACAATGATGCCATGAAAGTTTCATCGACACACATTTAGGCTGACCTACATATAATGTCTGTGCCTTTCTTGCAGACAAACTAACATCCAAACAAATATGCCACATCAGCTAATCAGTTGCTAGAAAGTGTGAGCAGTGGCAGGAAACTTGTAAGTATATCTCACTAGAGACCCTGCTTGCAAAGGGTGAAGAAGTAATCCTTTTCCAAAACTTAGCAGATATACGTTATTTTTTTCTACCTCACAACAACAAACTATTTTAAAAATGCGTAGCTCAGATCTACAAACTTACCTCAGCCCTGTCTTTGCCAAGTAGTTGGGAAAATAAGGGATGTCTTCATCTTCATTTGAAAGACTGAGGGGAAATACAACTGTCTTCAAGCTGTCGCACAGCTAAGGCACATGCTGCAGAGTGGATAAATCTTTCTAACAAGAGGAATGGATAAGCATGGGATACTTTACATATGGGAAACGTGGTAGCTTCAGTTCTGAAGGCTTTAAAGACACACAGCTCTTGGAAGTGGTTTTCCACCGTGCTGATCTTGCTTTTATGCATACAATGACATATGGTACATAGATACCTGAGCTTCAGCATCTCCACTTGGACCAAGCAGGCTTGAGATCCCAGGCTCAGCCTGGAATTGCTGGCTGCAGCACAGCCGCTATGCAGGACTTAGGAATTCTGGTCCAGCACCAGGAACACTTCCCAAATCCATGTGCTCATCCCCCTGCACACTCTGAAACACCACAGGGATATATGAGCAGTATTTGAAGTGTACACATGGTTTATCAGGCACAGGGGAGGCCTGAACACAGGTTTCCCACTTCCCAGGTGATTAGTCTAATCACCAGAATAGACAAATAACTGCCTTCTCTATGATTTATATAGTTATTCACAGAAAACAGCTCAATTAAAGGTTACTACCCCATTACAACCAAGCCGTTAGGACACTAACTCAATCAAATGAATTTCCTAAGCATTCAGGGATTTGTACTGAACAGAAATCCTACCCTGAACCCAAGTAACCACACCGACAAAGCTATTTTAATGCAAAAATTGAGAAGAACACTGAGGTCAATGACTTGAAAAATTCTCACTATTTTATTTCTTTGAAAAAAGTCTGTCCCCCTTCCATACGTCTGATTTCTATGTTGATTAGCTCCTACCCATTTGCTACTGTTATATTTCCATCTCTCCAGAAGGCAGACTGGCAAGGTTTTCCCCTTCTGGTAAATAATGATCACCTCCCAGCCGTCATGATATAGATGTAACTCCACATTTGGGATGGAAAGAACCCTGCTTACCAAACTGATAGCCACTTGTTACAGGGAAACAGATTCTTAAATGAAATCTTTGCACCTATCTTTCATATAGTGGAAGAAAAACCCCTATTAAGCAACACCTCCACAAAGAAAATAAGATTTTTAGGGCATTATCAGACTTTCTGGTATCTTTTCAGGCTTGCAATTTGTTTCACTTTGTCTTTAGGATAGTATAGTTTTGGTTTATAAATATCCCTGCCTTCGTGCTTATTCCTTTTTCTTTTTCTTTCACTGATGGCTTGCAGATATACCATTTAGACCACTATTGGCAGAATAAGATATGGTAGTTCTCTTTTCCAAGGTCTGAATCTCATCCCTATCCAGTACTGGCATCTCTCTGATTTGCAAAAAAATATCTGCTTCTGTTGCTCTTCCTTAGTTGGACGTTATACAAATTTCATCAGGCTCCTCGTTTTGCCCAAATGATGTTTGCCTGGTTCTGCCACCAATAACCCGACCTAAACCATCAGGTAATTTTGTCCACCTATGCCTGTTAAAAGAGCTTGGGATCTGACTTTGGCTGTGTCCATAGAAAATTTCCAGTCCATTCAATAGCAGCTGGATGAGCCCATTACTTTGCAAATCAAGGAAGGACTTTAAAGAGTGACATCTCTTCCTAAATACTTCGGAGATATTTGGAAAATAACTGTGATGATTATTTTTGTTAGGATAGCTGAGATGAGTGTTAGATTAGGAGCAGCCCAGTTAGCATTCAGAATAACCAAAACTTGTGGTCCAAATGCAAAGATGCAGCTCTAGCCTGCTACTAATTAGTCTAGAAAAGAGTAATGACATAAGAAGTTGCTCCTCGAAGCAGCCTGTACAAACGCATATGACACTGCAGGCTCTCTAATCTGCACAAGCACAAGGAAAGGAATTAAGCCCTAGGAAATAGCTACTAAATGGTGACCTGTTGTCCCACTGTAGGCTGCCTGCCACAGCAGGCTGAGTGAGGCTGAGGGTGACAGGTAACCTGAGACCCACCAGAAAGGGTCTTTCTCCTTTAGCTGCTCTATGATGTACGGAGGAGTAAATTACTTTCTGTTGCTGAGCCTAAAACTTTTCAAAGCACTTTTTTCTCTTTTTTCTTTTTTTTTTTCCACCCTTCATGACAGACTGAAGAACTCATTGGTGCTGTAATGAAAGGCAGACTGCGCTCCCTGTCATGTCAAGAACGCTGCATCGGGAAAGTCGACATGATTTCATGGCTAATGATTCACTCGCTAATATCAATGTGGGCTGCAGTGAGGATAACCAAGTTGAGCTGTCTTAGATCAAATGATTCAATTAGGCCAGCTGTCCCTATTTGTCATGGCTCAACTCGCTTTCAAATTACCTTTCCAAAGTGTGTACGTGCCTTAGCATAGAACTTAACAGCTCATCTGTTTTACAAAAAGGGGATATTTAGCCATGGTGATAAGGGGGGAGAAAGACATCCCTTTTTATCTTCACTGAATGCTTTTCTTTAGCAGTTACAGTATGTATTTAACGGGCTAAACTTTGAACACCACTGTCAAGTGTGAATCACTCTACTGTCCTCATGACAGTGCTCTTTTAAATTTTTGGATTATCTTTTGGCAGGTTTATGAAAATAGAAAAGAAAATCTAATGGGGTGTGTGTGCACAGGGACAAGCAACACAGAAGGGAATAAACGGTTCACAGAAATCAAAAATAAATTTGTGGTACCTCAGAGGTATCCTTTAGACTTAAAATGAGCTGAAGTCAATAGTAGCCAGATCATTCATACAGTATCTACCAAAGAGCTCTTCTGCAATGTGTGGTTATCTTGGTTAAGCTCTTTATTCTTTGACACGTTCCTGGCAGGAGGATGACCTGGCCGTCCCTAGGCAGCAGCCCTCAGTGCCACAGCGGTGAGTGCTCTGCGGAGACAAACAGGAGCTGGAGCCTGGCAGTGTCAGCGCGCAGACCCGGGGCTGAATAGGCATGGAAATTCAATTACCCTTGGTGGTGGTCCCCGCAGTGCCGGGCGGGGAGGCTTCTCCTGCTGAGGCTGAAGCAGGAAGGAGGTAGCGACTGTGCTTGCAGAGCTTCCAGTGGGCATTGACTGACTTTTTAGTATTGCAGAGGTTTTAAACTGGGGGAAGAACAACCTGTATGTACATGAAACAGATGAAAGTTTTTACAAACACACAGTCACAGCTGTTCATATAGTCTCATGTATTTCCTGTAGTTGCATTTGGCTGATAATTTGGGACTTCTAATTTTAAATATTTTAGTAAGATTCCAGTGGAGCCTGAAAAATACTCCCATGCTGTCTGTATGGGTTATTTTAGCTATATATATATATATTTGTTTTTCTTAAGTTCTCTCTGGCAATCATACCAAGTTGGAAAATAGCAGTAGAATTTACTAGAAAAATAAGACAGTTTATTCCTGCCTGGATTGATTATCTTGTAATTTTGAGATCATGGTGTCAAGAAAAAAACCTGTTGATTTTGAGAAATGCTGTATTAGGGAAGTATTTTCCATTTATCTATGAAGAACAATTAAAACTGGAACAGGCTGAACCTCAGTTCTGAAAATTTGTCATTTGCTTTTATGTTATTCACATCTTTCACACAAAATAGAGACATCAACTGAAAAAGTTTGATTGAAATACTAAAAATCAGAAAAGGTATAAAATGCCTAAATTGGCCTTCTGCTTCCTGCTCCTGTGAGACACATCCATGTATGGGAGTAAAAGTAATAAGCCCATATACATTACCTCAGTCACACATACCCAGTATTAAAGAGAGTCCAAGATGAAACCATGCCATATCAGCTGGATGTGACATATTAACTTTCAAGAAATAGAGTGTAGTTTGCCTTCTGCCTAAATTAATAAACACAGGTAAACAGATTTGCCAGCCTCATTCCTGGTATCTTTATTTGTTAATTAATTCAGTTAATCAAAACCACAGTGCATTTTGCAGCTTACAGTCTCCAGCTTTGGCTGCAAAAGACACAGCTATGGATGGTAAAACCATGGCACTGAAGAAAAAGGAAAGATTTGTTGTAAGTTTTAGTGTAAAAGCTTTTCAAAGGTCAGAAAAACCACAATGATTACAGTCAGGAAATGTGGCCGGTCAATCTGATGCATTAGGGTTTTCATTTATTTCTGTATGCTCTGTTTTCTTTCTTATTCCTGATATACAAATCTTGGCAAGGAAGTAGAATCTATGAAAAGAGAGTTTTTCCTTCCAAAGATTTTAAAATGCAAAGAGACTGCTAAATAGGTTGCTGATTATATTGAAAAATTCCCTTGAGCTTTGCCTTGAAAAATACCTTTCAGTGCTCATATTTCAGCCTCCTTCCATTTTCTCTTCTATTTGGCCATATCTCAGAGGGGGATGTTTCCAGTCTACAGTCTCTGCTCACTTGGAATAATGTTTGTTTGCATGAGTAAACCAGCTAAAGTGGCTACCACTGAAGTCATAACTAGAAGATGAAACCAGTTGGGACTATTCCCATGTGAAGTGAGTCAGGTTGTTGAATCAGGCCTATGTGTGAATTTTTCTGTGTCCCAAAGGATTTTTATCCATCTCATTAGAAAAAAAAGTTCTTCAAGAGTGCCAGACAACAAAAGCCTGGGAATGCAAAGTACAGGAGGGGAGAAAATATAATGTCCTTATAGCTTTTCTCTCAATTTTCTTTCCTGCAATGTGACTGAAAAGGAAACTCTCTGGGGAATTGTATAATTCTAGGCTTTTATCAGTTTGTTGTTTTCATTTTGTTCTTGCTTAAATATATGGTACATATACTTTTTGGTATTTTTAAAATTTAAGCAACCCCCTTGTGTCTAATTTTTTTGAAGACCGCAAAGAATTGGAAGGTGTTAATGGTGTTCATTGTGCAGTGTGTATTTTAGGTTCTCTTTCTACAACAATGCAGAAATGGAGAGTGTAAAAACAGAAGAAATATGAAAACTGTAAAGACATTTAATGTGTAAAAAGGACCAACTAATGTGTGTCAGCTCAGCCAGATGCCCAAGGCTAAATCTCTTGATGTGAGATGGTGATTCAGCTGTCAAGGTGCCTGAGTAGACTTGTGGTCATCATAATGATTGGCTGTGGATTTTTTTTTTTTGTGGGATTTTTGGGTTCATGTTTTTCTTTTTTTCTTTTACTCTTTTTTTTTTCGTTTCTCTTTTTTTTTTTTTTTTAAGACAATAAACAGAAAAAAGGTCAAAGTTATTCAAATGAACCAACAGCCCATTTTGGTGGAAATATAGCAGGGCTCGTTAACTCAATTCACATCTTTTGTGTCAGTTTTCTAACGTACCGTACATCTGGAAAAATGCAGTGATTTGAAAAAGACATAATGTGCCTATTCCCCCAAAGGTTTTGCTTACAGTATGTAATAAAATATGATACAACTTTTCATGGAGATGGGATATGATAATTTGTTTAGATATAATATGAAAGTATCAGTCTGTGAAATGAACAGCATAAAAAGTAAGCAAATGCTCAGGATATGTTAGCTAACAAAACGGCAAGTTCAAAAACACTTATTCAAGTGAAAATCAGAGGCTTCAGCAACAATATTTTTCCCCTTAAAATGGGTCCCTTCTGATAGTGTCTAATATTTTGATGTTGATTGCCATTAATGAGGCTGTGTTTTACTGTGACAGAGACCTTCCTACTCTAGGCAAAACTTAGCTCCAGTCAGGTGAAAATCCATGAACAGAGAACTCAGGTTTTCAGGTATCCCAAAGCATTAGCACTTCATAAGAACATACACACCGAGTCAGCCCAAAGGTCCTCATCCAGCTCGATGTGATGATGTTGCTGCTGGCTAATACTTGAATGGAGGAAAGCACGTAAAGCTCACTTAATCTGGGCAAGTGGTTAAGTCATATTTGACTCTTGATTTTAGCCTAAATAGATTTTTCCTTCACATTTCTTTGTTGCAGTTCATATTAGCAGTCCTGTAGTAGCGTGTGGTGTTAGCCTTTAATTGTGGAATACTTAGCATGCATGTCAGAACTTTGTTATTCAACCCCCACTCTTCCCTTTTAGCTTGTGCAGGTGCTCTCAGTCCTTAAAAGCAACTGTTTGTTGGAGTGTGTTTTTGCAAACTGTCAGGAAGCAAATGACATTTGTGAAAAGCAGGTTTTTCTTTTCTGCTCACAAATTAAACGCAAATGTGTTTAAGAAGTGGTCAGAGCTATGATTTATGCCTTATCTGTGTCAAGATGTTACTTTTTGTATATATGCAAGGATACACCAAGAAAGCCCGTGGTAGTTGGGGTTAATCTGACTTTAAGCCAAAGAAATGAGGAGTTTTATTCTTTTTAAGTAATCCTCCTTGGAGTAAGCAGCTTCACCTCACAGTGATGTTCTCTGCCTTACAGCCACTCTAGCCCATTTCAGAGTCCTCTAAGTCTTCTCCCATACAAAACTGCCTTTTCTGAATGGAGCTGTCCTTGTTAGATGGCATTCATTTAGCTCAGCTTCAGGTTCCTTGTACAACACAGAAATTAGGGGCTAGTTTCTCTGGTTTCCCTGTATGTTCAGCAGAGAGAGAGAAACAACCCTTCATAGAGTGAGTCAGAACAGAAGTAAATTAGCTGAGGCTTATTCACACAGCCAGGTCACTACTTCCAGTGAGACAGTGTGAATACCTTCTCTCAACGCCCTCTGCAGCCTTGAGCCTTATTACTGGGTGCCAAAAAGTCCTGTGAAAAAGCAAAGACACCTTCCTCCCCATGTCAAACTCAAGTGAATCTTGATTGTGACCATACAAGTGTGAGAGGAGCTTTCATAGTTTGCCTGGATGGCTGGACAAGAGCGGAAACTTGGCCTGAGTAAAATGAAAGAATCAGCTCTGGGGGAGTCAAGAAAGCCCATAAGATTTCTCTAGATGCAGAACTCCTTGCAGGCATTCCACTGCAGAAAAGGCCACCAAGCACCAAGAAGGTTTTTGCACCAGGGTGTATCTGCCTGGAACAGGAAAAAGCTGATCTTGGTGTGGATGTAGTGATTAACAAAGAAGGTATCTTGAACCGGCATTAGAAAGTGGACATTGCTCAGTTTTATACAATCAAATTCCTACAATCTGTGTAAATGAGTCACATTAGTGTAAAGTCACTGGGCACCCGTGACTTGGCTTATAGCATTAAAAAATCCCTGAAGAAGCAGCAAGTGAATTGAGTATCAATTTATTATGTCAATAAGCTTTTATATAGCCGGAGTATACTGTTTCTGGTTAAAAAGAAGGGTTGGGTAGAGTAGAAGGTAAAAAGGAGCAGATTTTCCTTGTGAAAAGTGCAAGTAGGCTGTATGTTGAAGGCATGAACTGTTCCCTGACTGTTGACTGCATTTTAACTCCATCTTTCATATATTTGAGAGCTCAAGGGAGCCCAAGTAGCAAATGCTGTGACTACAAGGGGTTAACAGGCAATTTATGTAAAGTCTTAGTATTCTGCAAAATGAAATGTGCATGTGAAATGGAAAAAAAAAAAAAGGAAAAGATTATATTTGTCAGCTGTGCTACCATATGTTGCTCTGGCGGAAGCACAGTAAAATGGTGACAATTTCTATTTTATTGAATGAGGATCTGTGTTGATTTCCATTATTTGAGAGTGTCTCTGGACAAACAGAGGTATCTTCATTATCACATAAAACTGTGCTCACCAGTAACCTAGAATATCCATGGCTACAGGGTGACCTGGGACTGCAGTCTCCTTGAAAATAAAATATCAGAGAATCAGTTCAGTCCATCTGCATATTTTAATGGATTTAGCCCTTGGAGGGCATGGGGGAATAGTCTTGTGAAAAGATAAGTGGAAGATACAGGAAATATAGACAAATTTGAAGCTCTTCAAAATCTGAGGAGAACTTATCTCATCAGCATGATTAAAACAAGTGTGTGTAAAGGCTTTGGTGGTTGCAGACTACTCTGAGCCATCTGGTCATACTGGGATGCAGAGCTTCATGGTTTGGGCACAAATATGAGTAAATTTCTCTTGGACATAGGCTGATGCAATTTCTTAGCTCCACTGTGTCATACAGGTTTATTTGTTGGGTTTTTTTAGTGGGGTGAGGATGTCTGGGCCATTCTCCTTTCCACTGTATATAGGTGTCCTAGAAGATGCTGCTTTTGTTATTCTAGGATCACAGCTTTCTCTCAAGATTTTTCTCAGCTTGCCAGGATCCCAGCATGTGAACTAGAGTGAGCTGGGTGCTAAGTGTCACTGAACATCTGGGGCTATCCTTCACTCCATGTGCAACGTGGGAGCACAGTGTCTCTCTGGGCCATATGTCCAATGCAAGGCATGAGAAAACATTTCCATGGGGCAACCAAAACTATACTAATTTGTTTTCAGGGTATCAAAACTTAAGCTCTTGTTTTCTATCCTGCTTAATATTACTCAGCATCCCAAGAGTATCTCTCTTTTCAGTGACTACAAAGCTTTCCTCTCCATGTCAACCCTGTCTCTGAAGAGACACCATTATTTTTGGATAATGACACCACAGGGCTTTACAATACATCTGTTTTGCCTCAGCAAACATGTCAGGCTGGTTTTAACTACCTGAATGCCTGGCCTGAGAAGATGCATCAGTGGGAACAGCGTGGTTGCATCTGTGCAGTTCTGTACCCAGCCCCTTAATCCCTGCCAAAGACACAAGTAGGCAATATCCAGGCAGAGCAGACTTCTGAAGGGCCAGCTTTGGTCTGCCAGAGCAGGCACCCAGCCCTAAGCATCCCATCCCCACATTGGTGTGCTTGATGTTATATGGTCCAGGCTCCAGGGGCTCCTGCAGGAATGGATGGGATGTGTCCCCTGGGTGGTGAAGCGCAGCATCCTTTGGGGAAAATGTGCTTTGTTTTACAGGGGTAAGATTAGCACCACTTGGTTCTTGGTCAAGCAGAAATGTGCTGTGGTAATGTGTACAGGTGAGGTCTTCTTGCCTTAGATGTCACACAGGGAATGAAACTGTTCAAATAATTTTGATTTTCCTACATGCCCAAACAGGAAAGGGATTTGATTGTATGAGCTGAGCATTCACTTCCATAATGGATGGGCTGATAGGACAAGTATTTGCCAGTCATTGACTCCTATTTGCTGTAACAGATGTGTTATTAGACCATTGGGTAGAGGTACGCTTCTGTTTCAAATTCAGCCCTTTGTGATTCTTGAAGGGGGGAAAGGTGCATTGATTTGCTTCCCTCTCGCCTCCCATTTTGCAGCAGACAAATTTTGGGCCATGGAATCACTCAGACTTCCAGTGCTGTCATTGTAGGCACCAGATCAGACAGCTGCATGATACCAAGGCAAACTCTGCAGCTGCTGAAGAGCCACAATTTAGATGAAGCAGAACTAAAATCTTGATTTTTTGCAGTCATGATGTTTGTTGTCTCCAAGGTCACTTTGCCATGGTATTTTTGTTAGTGGCTGAAATTTCTATTTTCAACAACTCCTAAGAAGCCTCAGGAGACAGCGGTTGTGATTTGCTTTTAGCATGCTAGGCCCAAGAGGTGAAATACTCAAGGTGCTTGCAACTGTAGTAAACAAAGGGCTCGTGTCTCAACTTGTCTCAACCTTTGGCCATGGTTCTGTGTGCTAAATCATCTGTACTGAATAGTGGAATGTCTTGTACTGAGCAACATGGAGCAAACTTCCATAACTTAATTTCTTTTTTTTTTCCTAAATCTGATTATTTATTTCTGAGGACTCTACATAGCACTTCCATAATGTGATCAACTTCACTGGAAATAATTAATCATTTTTTCATTCCAATGGAAGCCACACCTTCCTACTTGTCCTTTATAAAATTGCCTTTTATGGGACAAAATTGAGTTCTGCTGTTTCTTCTTAATATTGTGGGCTTGGAAGAGAATAAATGAGGACAAATCGCCTACTATTAAAATGAATTCCATTCTTTCAGTGTTACTGTCCTAGTCTCTTTCTCAGTCTTTCTGTTTGACTTCTGAGTGCTTTTGTACATCAAAAATAAAGTTCTAAATAAGAAGTCCATATTACACTCAAGCTTTGGAAAAAGTAATTACATGTCCTGAAATGGAAGCATCATAAAATCATTATACTTACATGCTAGCAGTATTAGCAACTATTTCTCAGAAAATAGTTTCAAGGACCTCTTAGAAAACTGGCAAGAGGGCTTTGTTTTTAGTCAGTCTTTTGATCTTAAAGCAAAACCTGCATAAACAGCTTATCTTTCACAGAACTAACTGAGCTGATATGTAAACTAGATATGCTCTTAAGCTAACTATGCTAGCTAGAATATTTTTAGCATCTCGATTTTCATTAGGGAAGCTGATATACAACTGAGGCCATCCTACTAAATGTGTCTTGGTGGAGGTCTTTCCATACATCACTGTGCACACACTACTGATTGCAAGTCTGTGTCATAACTGCTGACTGTGGAGCAGAATAAATTAATCATTTATTTAAGATATGTGTTTTACTGCGATTTGACTGCCTTTGCATACATCTCTCCTTGTAAATGTAAACATATTAAAACTTAAACTTGAAACTATGACAGCATATGCTTAGACATAACTTCCAATAATCTGTTTAAATAATTTATGATGAGTAGAACTTAAACAGCATATCTCTAAAGTGAATCAGATTACTAAACCAGGAGAAATCATTAGTTTTGTGTCTGACAAGAAATTTGAAAAAAGTGCCTGCTTTGGAGAGCTATACCCTTTTTTTGAGATTTTATTAATTTGACTTCAATATCATCAGATTTTTTTGAAATTCTTAAAAAACTGAATGGAAACTAGAAAAGCTATTTAGAAGAGGAAAATATAACAAAAGTAATTTTGGAGAATGTTATATTTTACTCCTTTTTCATAGAATTTAAAATTTGGTTTAAGAGTCTAAGAACAGTAAATTCTCTTGTCTTGAAGCATTTCTAACTGCAGATCATCAACTCTTTTTATTAAAAATTGGTCATTTATTAATGCGAGTCAGTATTTATATTTTTATACTGCATATTTAAAATAATTTTCTTTAACAACAATAAACCTGCAATGTTAATTTTCTGCATTGTTAATTGAGTTTTGATATCAACCCAAAAGCAAAAATGTGAGTAAAGACACAATCTAGGAAATAGGAAAGATTGTTAACATAGTGTTTCATAAATAAAAAAAAGTTAAACATGAACATTAAGAACTATAAATGATTTCACCCTGAATATTATATTGTTCAGGAAATAATTTCCAAATGTTTTGTAAAAGCTACTTTCAAACATATATTTTTGCAACTAATTTGCCAAATGGTGAATCATCATAATTTAAAAAATAGAAATTCAAAGAGGAAGTTCATTACAGTTCCCTTACTGTGTTTGGAGTTAGGTTCCTGAGTGTCACCACGTTCGTGCTAAAGGCAAGAATCTGTGACACTAATGAGGGAAGGATCTGGTCCCCTGTTAGAGTGTCGTCTCTGTGCTTGTGCACCCAAGAGACAATTTTGTTGCTCTCATGTCCATCACTTGCTGGTGAGATGAAGGTCTGTACACTGGACTGCAGCCCTTCCTAGGATCCATTTCTGAAAGCACATTGTGGCATTTGCTTCAGATATTTTGGGGCATTTGGTTGGAAGTGTTCCAGAAAAAAACCCCTGGGTTAAAAGAATTTTATTAGCACAGCAAAGTAGAATTTTGAATGTCAGAACTAAAGCTGTCTGGCAAGCTGTGGCACCTCCAAGGGCAGGCATTAATATGCAGTCTTTTAATATAGGGATCACTTTTTTTCCTTGGGCTTCATCCCATGCCTAGGTCAGATCTAATCTGAGTCCTGTGGCAAGATTTGGAGAGTAAGTAGGATGATGATATTTAGATAATCAAATACAGACAAAAAATCAAGTATAGACCAATCTGAGAAGAATTATGAAAAATACCAGTTTTAAGCTGTGTTGGTAAATGTGAAGTTACATATATCGCAAAGAGTGATAAGAATTTTAATTTGCATATCCAGGCACAAATTGTTAAAGATGAATGAAAATTTCTCTTTAATGTATGAAATTGATATATTATTATAGCAAAGGAAAATGGTGGCACATGAAAGTAATTGTAAGAGAAAAAAAGGGAAACATTCTAGACCCACAGATAAATATATACCACTTGATGCACCTTACCACAAAGACAGTGGATAAATCTTGTTATAAAAAGCATCTAAGAGATAAATGCCAGGTCTTGGAATAAATGAAGAAAATTATTAGTTGTATGTCAAGCTTCTGTCTGACAAGGGAATGGATGCTTGGTTTTGTCCTCAGAAGGTGAATGGAAGCAAAAATATTACATATCTGTGAGTCATGAATGGTAAAGAGGGGGTGAACCAGACAGTCACATTTGCCTTTCTTCATAATAGCAAAAGAGATATTTAACAGATAGGAAAAGTGATGCATTTAAATCTTACATAAGAGGCTTCTCTGCATCACTCACATCTGAGTGTAGGATATTACAGAAGTGCAGGATATTACTAAGCATAAGAATTTGGGATTTTAGATGATTCACATTTATAGATATAAACATAGTTCTATTAAGCATGTAAGCACTTTTTTTTGGGAGACAAAATTCTCGTACTTGAAGACATAAATTAGCACTAGCACCAAATATGATGGAGCTTGAAACCAATTTTTCCTTAAAATAGTATCTTCCTAACTTGCTTTGCTCCATTTTCTGAAACTCTTCTGAAGTCTGTTCCCTGAAACTTTCTCAGGTAAGGTATCAAATGTGTCTAATTCAGACCTTGGTCCCCTTACAATCACCTAGCAGAATCCCGTCTGGAAAGAGGATTTGGCTGTAGGAAATGAGTCCACATATGTCATTGCAAAGGCAGTCTAACAAGTTGATTCCTAGTCAAGAAATTTTCTGTCATTTTATTTTGTGCACTAGAGATGGCATTTTCCAAGCTTAATAATTCATGTCAAATTAATCAGTGTGTTTTCTAGATAGTTTTTGAGTGCTGCACCTTTGTACTGTTGGTTTATGACTATTTTTCTTAAAGTATTTTGTGCTTTAGTCAAAACTCTGTGAAGATCTTCCACTCTTGAACAAAAGAAAGCAGAGATTAAATGGTCCTAGTGTCTTCACTTTGTTTGTGTAGACAAGGCACAGATTTAATAGAGTTTTCTTTCTGCAATGTGAATGGTGCTCTAGCTGGGGACCGACAGACCTGAGGAGGCATCCGTATGGCATCTCTATGGAAACTGAGGATGGCAGATTCAATGCATCATTGTATCTGATAGTTCAAGTCTTGTAACATTTATTTTGTACCAGGAATCCAGCCTAAGAGGTTGGTTGATTGCTGTGAGTCACTGAGTTGAAATGACAATCTTCTACAAGGGACAAGAGAATAATTGAAATATGATTTCTTGTCCCTTTCAGGCCTGGAAGGTGCCTGAAGAGACCAGCTGGTACAACTGGTTGCTCTGAGGAAGGATCCAGCACAGCTTGGCAAACTCATCTATACTGCCTGCATATCTAGAGATGAGACAGCCTTACCTGGGTACAGATGCCTGGGTACTGTAGTGATGTCAAAAGGACTGAGAGGGTAGATTGGAAGAGAAGCTTGCAGAAAACCTTCTAGAGCCTGGGAAGCCACCAAAAGACTCCCTTCAGGAAGATGTTAGTGTCCAGAGAACACTTTCTCTGGCCTCTTAGATCACTAGTTTAGCTAAGGATATGTAGGCATTTTCGCTGAAGTTATTTTGGGAAGATTTTCCTTGCATGTATGAAATGTCTTTCCTTCTGTTATAACATGTGTATATAGTTCAACACTTGTTTGTGTAATTCCCTGTACATATTTAGCCCGTAGTGTTTTATGTTAGACTTCAGAATAAACTTGTTTTGTCATTTTCTGCTCACCTTCTGTCTGCTATTTATAACTATATGCAACAGTAATTAAGGAGGGAACAAAACAGCCTAATGCAATCGTCCTTGAAACAGTACTCTGTAATGTAAGGAGGAATGAGACAACTTGTTCAGTTTTTGGGCAAAACGAAAAATTTGATAACAGATTTTTTTCATCATATTTTCCTCCATAAGTTATATTGATTTTTTTTCATTGCTCTTTAAAATTGTAGGGTTTAAAAGGATAAAACCTGATGTTCTGAGTAGGAGTTGCTTTCAAATGAGTTACTGTTCCTTTCTTGAGCCAAGTACCATTTGACAGCTTTCAAATGAAATGTACAAACAATTTATGGGAAAATTCATTAGTTCTTCATACCAAGAAAATTGTTGCATGCTTCAGATAATGCCGTAGTGACAGAAGAAAACCCTACCTGGGAATTTCATGCATCTGACTTCCTCATAGTGGACCATGTAAAAACCCAAGGGGGAGTGCAAGAAAGGTATACACATCTCTATGGTAGCGAAACAATGAGATCCTGCTGTGTAATGTTCATTTTTTTGGGTTTTGTTTTGGCAATGTCCACATTTACAAGGTAATTAGGGTATGCTGGACCTGCTACTGCATTAAAATCTATGGTTATGGAAAATGGTAGAAGTAATTCAAATGTGTTTCAAAGCTGCTTTAGACCATTCAGGTTCTTTATGACAGATAGTGCCACAGTGCCTGAGTTTTCCCCTAGAGCATTAAATAATATGAGTAGAATCTGTCACATGCAGTTTTTTCTCCTAGTATAAATGCAAGGTTAGGTCAAAATCTTCTTCAAGTTTCATAGTTAGATATGCTCCATAAATATGGGCTAATATACATATGACATTTTTTGGATTGTTCTTGGACTTTTTGTTTTGCATCCGTCTCCTTTCTTAGATTTTTTTTCCCAGTTTGGTACATATCACAGTGCTGAATGGCAGAAGTCCAGCATTCGAAAAGTTGGTTTGAATCACAACATTGGATCGAATATGTGACTGCTTTGGACAATCAAAACTTTGAAAGACACAACAAATGCAAAATTACTTTCTTTTTTGTATTAAATTAAAACATTTCAAGAATCTCCTTAATTAATTGTTAAAAAACTTAAACTTGTGCATTTTTGGAGTAAGGGACATTTTAGTAGAAATTATTTGTATAAAGTATTCTGGGTTACAACACAGATGAAAATCAAGAAATTAAGACTTCAGACAACAAATGTTAGGACTTAATTCACCTCTGTAAGAATGTGACCTTCAAGACTGGTACAAGTCTAAAAATAAGTCTTCTGTGTAAGTAGATACCAGGGGAACATGGGAATGTCTCAGTTTGGTGACTTTTCCTCAGTGTGAACTACTTATGGCTTGGATTTGGAAATCACAATATTTTTGTGTGTCAGGGTCTACTCTGTATCAGCTGTCATTACTGGCTAATGATAATATTTGATAATCATGTTGTAATCTTATAGATTTTGACAATCTTTAACTGTTAGGTTTGTTATGGCAACATAACTGCTACTCCAGCCAATTGATGTGTGAATGTGCCCAGTAACTTCTCACTTTATCATTCACTCAAGTTCAGACTCCATCTCCTAGTAGTAACAGAGCAAGCGTTTTCATGGCACACTGAAATCTCTGCAACTGTGATATATTATATTCTTAGAGCCTCGCAGATTGCTAACTGCCTCATCAGATTCTTTAAGAATAGCTTTTGAACACTGATTTGTAGACAGTTATACCACTTCTCTTCATCTTATATCTTTCAACAGATATCTTGTGCCAGTATGAGTTTGTACTTTCTATGCCCTGTCTACTTTTTTTGATTGCTTTATGAGGAAAACTTAGGTTTTGCTTGCAGTACTGGGAGGTCAATCTTAATTTTGCATGTGCTTAGAATGATGATAATGTATTTAGCTCCAGTATCTATTTTGAAATTTACTTTGACTGGTTATTTCCATTTTCACAAAGCCAATCTGTTATAGAATTTTGCTTTGATCAACAGACCCAACAAAGACCTCTGTTTTGGTATCAACATCATCCGAGCTTTGCCTTGTTGTGGTGCACTCATGAATATGTTTCCTTTTTATGTGTCTTTGCAACTTGTGCTGAGATTGACACACTTTGGCAAAATTTTATTGGAGATATGAGACAGCCCCCCCTTACTCTGCATGCTTTTGTGTCTTGTTATGATTGCCTCCATATGGTGAACAAAGAACTTGAAACTCAGCCCAGTAATGTATAGTACTGGCTACCTAAATGTGTTCAGCCTAGTTAGATCAAAACTTATGGAGACTCAGTGATACTGTAGCATTGGAGGTTATTTTAGTCAAGCTTGGAGGTAGCATGGAAGAAAGAGCTGCTAAGATCTCAGGCAATGGTTTGACAGCTCAATCATCAAGTCCTTTTGCATTTACTGCCATTAAATGTTGTCTCTTCAGTACCCTCAGAGAACATGGTTGGTCTTGGAGGGTTAAATAAGGGGCAGAATACCAGAAATCCGAGGAGTTAAGTGGGCAGACTAGGGGATGGTTTGGTAAAGCCGTAAGAGACCTTCAGTTGGGTGTTCTTGCTTAGTTTTGATTTGTTTTTCACAGAAGTCTGCCATGACTGGTTGTTATTTGTGCTTCTGACTGGTGTGCAGTGGGCAATGAGCATAAGACAGAGTTTGTGGCATCTGCTTCTCTAATATTTTGTGACTGTTGAGCATTTTTTTATTGATACAACTGAACTTTTGTGCCGAAACAAACTCACTGCAGTTTCAAAACAATAGTTATATATTCTGCCCAAACCCCAGTTTTGGTGAAACTTCACAAAACTATATGACTAATTATTTTTGATGGGAGATGAACAGAAACTACAATGGTTTTGGATTACAAATGTTACAGCAGTTTGCTTGGGCCAGAGGGCACAGTCACAAAATTAACAGGAAAATAGCTGTAAAAGGAAGTAAAAGGAACTTGCTTAATTAGATTTTATTATACAACATAAGTTATAAGCTATAACATAAGTTTAAGGATATGTGTGACCTATTGTGTGGGATGGGATACCAAGACAAATGAAAAACTTTTGACATTTTCTGAAAAGGTAAAAACTGTAGGAGTGAAAAATCCTGTTTTTGACAGCCTGTATAATAATGAACAACAGGTACCCACTTATTGATAAGGGAAAGTGAATTTATTTATTTAAATTTTTGATGATGTAAATTTCCCTGTATACTTACTGAGTTAAATTAAATAATAATTATAAAACTTTTCTTTAAATCAACAGATGCTGGTCGCTTATGCATTAGTCAATGTGTTAACATATGGCAAAACCGAGCTGCTCTGTTTTTTGTAGTGCTGCTGGCCTTTTTCTTCTTATGCTACCTATTTTCTTGATATAATCAATTCTTAAGGGCAGGGTCCTTGCTTTCTACTGGCCTATGAAATATTTTGCATGATTTCTGTGCAGAAGTCATGTATTACAGGTATAAAAATACGTAGAGACTTTTGTGCCTTTCTTTTTACTCACAGTAGAGTCCTCCAGAGCCTCAAAACAGGCTTGTACTTTGAGCCCAGTGAAAGTTCTACACCAAAAGAGAAGTTGCATCCGCTTCAACAAGACTCAGCTGAACATTTTCTGTAAGACTATATCTTACTCAAGCCCATCTGTTCATCTGTGTTCAACATGTAAAGAAAAAACCCAAATATAATATAATGGCCTTGTTCTTCCTATAGATTGATACATTTCAAAGAAATAAAAGAGACATTGAGATGTCATTTGTTTTCCTCAGTGTTAGTATTCCAGAAAATTTATTTCTCGCATGAGAGCTCTTTTTTTTCTAAGTGGATTCCTCTTCAAGGATAACTTTTGATAGCATCTTATGATAGGACAGAATGTTATGCTATCTTATCAAACGTTAGGAAATCCAAATTTACTGGTAATAGTTTTCTTTCCCCAATCTTTTTTGATGTTAACCTTGGTATAGGCTGCAGGAATAGTCTTGACATCCATCTCTACCATTTCCACTGGGATCTTTGAGTTTCAGGTTTCTTGATTCCAAATATTTGCTTTATTGTCCTAAATTTAAGTGGCAAAACCTATATCATTTTATAGTAGTTGGAAAGATGCTGATGCTCTTCACGTGGTAATGTACAGGCATTGCAGAAGTCTCCAGGGTTTGCAGGTGGCTTTGATGCCTTTTCCTGCTGTCAGGCTCTAAACCAAGATCTATGTAAAGATTTCATTTGAATATAATACAAATGGTAATTATTGTCAATTAAACACAGTTATTAGTACATGCTCTCTAAATGCTTTATACTTTATAAATAGCATAACTATGCCAAACTGTCTCAGAAATGGATACTGGTACTCATCAAATGTATGATATATATTCGGTGAAATATGTGCTAATAACATATCATATAATCTTAAAACAACCATGGCAGTGGTTTTGTTAGAAAGAAATAGCAGATTGTCCCTTGTATCCCCATGTGTGTGGCATTAAATCTGCCCTCTGCATTTTGTGCTTCTCATATGCATAAGTGAAATGGATTTCTTTGCATCTGACCAATGCATAAACCGCAGGGAGATGTTTTTAATAAGATTCATTGTGATTAGGAGCTGTGGAATAGCCCCATAGTCATAGCAATGTTAGAATGCCACAACTATTTGATAGGAGACATTTCAATCTGTCATCATCTTGTGTGCCCTGACCCTGATAATACACCCCATTCAACCTGAGGCACAAACAGAAATGGTGAGGTAGGGTTGCATTTTTTTTTCTGTTAGCACAGCACCAGTCACAGCTTTTATGAGTTCCTGAGAGAAGAAAAAACATTTTTATTTCCTGTTCTTTTCACCCCTTATCTAACCATTTGAAAATATATTTTGTTTCCTGAAGCACAATAAACAAGTGGAAGGGGGAGAAAAATCCTTCCTTAGGTAACCTCAGAACAGAAGAACTTTGTGCATTATGCAGCTCAGGCCATGCCAAAATGCAATTTGGAGGGTGTCCAGCACTTCATTGGAAAGTAATGGTTTTCACTGAACTGAGTTATGACCAGCTGTTTACAGACAGTCTGTGACATACTGATAGAGCAGAACACCGTATGTTGCTTTCCAAATCAAATGATACAAGAAGTGTGACAGAGTGGAGAAACATCTGTCATTAGCAATTTTCAGCACGCTTCACTAATTCTGGACAAAATACGAGTAATGAACTTACCGCAGGAAACTTCAAATACTACCACTGCTGAAACAAGGATATAAACAGCTAGTGCTCCTAATGGCGTCTAATTTAATTCATTTGCAGTAAGAAACAAACAAAGTGGGTTATTTGTTTTTGATCATGGGGTAGTAAATAGTAATGCTGATAACAAACATTCATTTTAATCAAAGAAAAAGAGATCGTGGAACTCAACTTTCCTGAAGTTCAGACAGAAGGTAATTATGAAGTGGTTTTTTTCCTTAGTCTTTTTGAATATCAGTGATAAGGGTGTTTTGATTTTTGGTTTTGTTTTTTTTTTTAAGCAAGGTTTTTTCAGAACAGGCCAAGGAGAAGTTGTTACAACATTATGGATATTGTCCTTCTTTGCCTCGGTCCTCTCCCTCGCATGTCCTTCACCATGTCCTCCTCCTGAATCTTTAGAGAGCAGAACTGCAAGTTTTCTGCACAGTATCGCTCACCACTGCGCATGAAGACAACAGTGAAAGGAGTCCAGTGCTGGCTTTTACTCCATTTTTCTGCATTATGGCACTGTTGCTGGTGTTTGAAATCTCATGGTTCCAGATGTACTTTTTAAAAAGCTACACTTCAGTGTGTATGTGGCCCCTATATATTACATACCTGAGTGTTTTCTGGTTGATTTCTCTGTTTCCATAATATCTGGAGCCCAACCACTGCAATTTTGTGACGATTTTCACTTCATGTTTTTGAAATCAGGAGAGTTGTTCTGCCATTCGCATTCAGGGGCTCTAGTTTCCCCTTAGCACTGATAACACAGAAAATTCCTGAAACTGTTAGGAATAAGTGGCAGTCCTCAGGGGATAAGGGGGGAAAATGAAAGGACAGGTTGTTACTCTTTATATGAACTTTCAACTAATGTTCACACAAAGCTGTAATATGAAATGCAGAGGATAGATTTAGTCCAATCCATTGGTGTCCCACCTATGGGACTTCCCTTGGAATGAATCCCAGACCAAGAGAGTGAAAGCCATTCCGAACTGATGACTGTAAAATGAGTGTAGGAGGTCTTTGAGTAGCTGCGTAATTGCAAAATTATTCATGATAAAAAAGCACTAAACTAGAATTCACAGTATCTTGTAGAATTTCCTGAGGTGCTGCAGAAAAAATGTGTAACTTTGTAACACCTTGGATAAACCAAACTGGTCCAAGTACAATATGGTGAAGAGGAAGAGAAAATGTATGGAAATACTTTTTATGTGGTGGGAGTTTATGATAGAAATATTTTTCCTGCACTTTAATGCAGAAAAGGAAAACTACTTAACAGAAGACATTTCTAGAACTGCAAATGTGAAGTTCCTCTAGTTCTTATAGACATCTACACAGGAGAGCAAAGCAAAGGGGAAATATAGGTACCATTGACACTCATCATTATGTTTGTGATCTGGATAATAAAGGAAGCAGACCCAAGCAATTCACTAACACTAACGCTATTCTTTACATAAACAGTAAATGTTTAGATTTTCCTGTTCACTGACTAACAGCACACATATCATAAACACTAAGCTGTTATAGTACGTTTCGTGTGTTGATTCACTTTAACAGTTGTTAGTGTGAAGACAGGAAAAGAAAAGTGGGTGTAATGAGACCATGTGCAGTATGCTGTGAAAACAGAGGCCCTTATTTGGCATAATGGGTTGCACCATAAGGGCCATAAAATTGTGCATGTGTTAGTATCATTTTAATTATTACGGGTGCCACATGTTAAGCAGAATAGCGGAACTACTAAAACAGCTTCAAAATCCTTACTGCTGATCGCTGCATTTAATTACAAATAGGAACATTTGGAGATAGGTCACCATAAAACCCTTCTGTTGTCAAATGAGCTCAAATCTGATTTTTGTAATTATGTTTTTATACCAAAGATCCTGTTGAATAACTATAGGGAATAAAATTTTAATAAGTACTGATTAAATGCAGGTACATCTTGCTTCCTAAGAATATTTATGTATGTTCTTTTCCACTTACATCAAGGTACCATCATTGCTTCTGTTTTGGTCAGTGGTGATCATTCAACCTTAATGCAAATAAGCTGAATAACTTTATGTGCCATGAAATATTGTTTTTTTTCAGTGAAGCATAAAAGCACTGGATTTCAATTATTCATTCTGTTTGCTAGAGCTGTGTACAGTACTCTAATCCTCTAGTACCAAGGCACTCTCATTATAACACTACATGTCATATTCAGTAGAATATGATAATTAACCTTCCTAAGGCAGAGTTTTGGTATAAGGAATAACAACTTTTATCATCTGTAACCTTTTCCATTGTAATAACGTATTTCGAGTTTCATATTAATGATGTTCTTTGCTAGTATCAAAATTAAAATCATAAATACAGAAAATTTTCAGTTTAACAGGAAAATTATAACTCAGATAGTAAAAGGTGGTAAAAACCATAATTGTAGATTTAGGTAAAAAGTATTCATTTTGTGTAAAGACTGCCTATAAAGTTCTCCAAACAGAAATTTAAATTGTGAGGAATGAAAAAATTAAAGAGGAATTCAGTGCTATAAAAAGGAAGTAGCAATTAAATAAATATATAAAATTTGACACAAGTTGTAGGCTGGATTTTGAGTTATACTAAGGACAGAAGCATTGTGTTTGGCTATATTGTTCAAGCAAGACTGAAGTTAGAATATATGTGCCCATATATATCACTGAGCATTTATTTGTTCAGACTCCCTGTTTCCTTTCTAGAGATACATGTAAACCTTAATCGGGCCTCAACTTGTGGTTTTTCAATTTGAAATATTGTCATCAAATAAGATATTAAAAACATCTACAGATTTGTCATCAGCATTGTGATGTCTAAGGGAGGAAATCTCTTTTGTGAGGGATTGCCACTGGAATCATGGGCTAACACCCAGCTCAGAACATGCACCAGAGTTACTGCACATGCAATGTTTTCAAGAGGCTGTCAGTTGGAAATAAGTAAATATACAGAGCCTCGTGGAAAGAGACTGATGTAATTTGTAAAGTGATCAGTGAAAGAGAATTACTTTGCTAGTTCTGATGCAGACTGACTGCTCTGCATCATTTATAGCTGCACAGCAAAAACTCTCACTCTCACAGAGCAGTCCAAGAATCTGTGTTCTGGCTCAAAAGAAAAAAGAAAAACTCTTGCTAACTTTTGTAACCTATTCAATAAGGTGATTGAATGAGGGCTAAATAAAGATCTCAGGTTGTACCGAGTGACAAGAAAGCAGTCCAGAAATTTTCAGATGCCAAGCAATGCTAGAAAATAATGATCTCTTCTGTACTAGAACATTAGCAGGTTATGTGCTAATGTGAACCAGTACAAACATTTGCACCCAACAGGGTAAAACCCCAGATACTGATGAAAGTCTGGCTCCATTCTGACCCCAGACCAGTCTGTGCATTGGTACAATCCCATTGTAGCTTTTATTTTTTGTACTCCTCCCTGTGAGGGCAGAATGGACTCCTTGTTGCCATCTGGCTCAGTGCCAGAAGAATGCACTATCTGTATGTCTAATGAAATTGTCTCTCACTAATGTGAAATCCTCATCTGACAATGTCAGCCTCCATCTAAAACACAAGTGGCAAAAATCAAATGTTTGGCTTCAGTCCTTCCATTGGAACTCTGAATCCTATGTAGCTCCGGTTGTGATCCTATTTCATGCTGTAAGATGTGCCTAGTGTTGGACGGAATGATGCCATTGCAGAGGAAAAATAATAAGAAAGGAGTGTGAAGAATACTCAGCTGATTAACTGTCTTGTAGAGAAGGAGAAAAAATAAAATGAGTGTTTTATCTGTGGAGTTTGTTCCAGTCTAATTCCATTAATTGGTCCTGCTCTGTGATTGTAATAATACAAATCTCTTAGTACTAAGAGAATGAAAAGGGGAGTACGAGTATTCTGCTCCCTATGGGTGACTTACTTTGGAAATTTGATTCTATATTGGTGATCTCTGCTTTTTCTGCCTTGTTTGGCCCAATCTCCCTGTCCACAAGGGGGAAATAATCAAGAAATTAGACAGACACAATGAAAAAAAATCAATGCAGCACTTCACTTTTTAACAATTTAATATTAAATGGAGACGCTCATAATATTCAGACTTAAGATTATTACCTGTATGGTTATGGCATTTCAGAAACACCATGACCCTTTCCTGTTGATAAAGGAGATCATAGCACTCCTCTCAGTCACAGCACAGTCAAGACTTTTGCAGGGGTTGTGCATCTTGAGAATTAGAGCAAAACTTTTGGTAATGCCAACTCATACAGGTGGACTTGAACTCACATCTTTGGTTTTGGACTAAGCCAGGTCCACCTGTGACTTTGATTCATTCCTCTATACAGTGTGGTTTCATGTGTACTTGAATATTTGTTACTCTTAGGAATATTTCCTACTAGTCTACTAAATAATCCATTTTTTTAGAAATCTTTGGCCACTTTTAGAGGATGTTTCTTTCATGCATTCTGAAGTCAGAGCCTGCTAAATCTCTCATTCATATGCTGTGGAGATTATTGGGTTTTGGGATTCAGCATAAGGGATCTGGGGATCTGGGGATAGTTTGCCAGCTCTTCTACGCTCTCCAGGCTTGATGCTCTCTTTCCCCTTCTCGGTTGTTGGACAATGAGCTCTAGGCAGTGGTAGATCTTGCTTGTTGAAGTTGAAGAGGGGAAGGAAAAAGTTAGAAATAGGAAAATAAACATTGCCAAAAATTAATTGTTTTTCTGGGAAATGGACAGTATTTTACACAATTATTCATTTAACTTTAATGTTTGCCTTCTTCACCCACCAAACCTATCACGTCTTCTTTTATCTAACTTGTATCACTTCTTGGGGAATAAAGACCACCATTCATCTGGCCATTGGTTAAAATTAAAATCTGACAGTATTCCTGCATTTTTAGTATAAAAGTTCTTTGATTATCCAAGTAGGGAAAAAATATCCTAAACAATTGGTTGCTATAAATTAAAAGGTCTTATCACAGGGACTTAAAATTTCAGTGAGTGCATTGGATATGCTTTCTTTTTTTACTTCTCCATAATGCCTTGTAAGCTGTTGAAATATTTTGCTGCAGAATTAATTATATTTGCATGATATTCTAAAGCAGAAATGTTTGTAGTAACTTAATTTTCACCTCCAGGTCTGTGATGACTATGAGAGTAAAGTGTATGTAAATGAAAGTAGTTTTGCTACATAGATTTTATTTCATTGTAATGAGAGCTGAAAAATAATAGACCAATATTGGTTCTCATTGGATTTGCTTTGCAAAGCATCTTCTGAACTCTTAATTCAGCCATGCATGCTTCATAGCCAAAAAATAACTGTGGTATTCTAGCTCCCACAGTGCTACTTCAAGGATAATAAGAAAGAAGACAAGCTACCTCCTGAAAAGCACAAAGGAGAATTTTTCCAGCTCTCAGTGTTTTCCAAACTTTAGTGCCCCAGAATAAGAAAACTGAGTGAAAAATGACAGTAGCTTATCAGTCATCTGTTCGACTGTCACTAAATGTGAAGAGAACTTTTTTGCTGCATAGTGAGCACTCTTGGTAAGACATTCTGGCTGGGTCACTTGTCAGGCAAATCCTATTAATGAGGACTGCTGCTTGCCATTTTACATAGGGAATATTTTCCCCTTGGAAAATTTAAGGTACGCTAAAATGGAACCTCACCAATCCACTACCTTTGCTTATCATTTGACTTCAAATTCAGAAATATTTGTGAAAACAGTCAAGGACTTTTTACATACTGGTCAAAAAGTACTTTATATTAATGGCCCTGCTTGCTGTGTCATTCCATTGCTAGAGGTAACTTGACATGTCAGTGCCTTTTGTGAAGCACGTTGTGTTGTGCTAAAAATATAAGCATTTAACCCTGCTGACAGATATACTTTAGCTTCCAGACTTGATCCTTCAGATGTCCAGTGAGTTAAGTAGCCCTGCAGATCTCACTTCACTGTGGATCAATAATCTTGGTTAATTTTTCAGATAAGGGAGCTGTGTACATTGTACATATATATGGATAAAAATTTAAAAGAATCTCCAAACTTTTTTCATCTGTATCATGCATGTACAGATTCTCTATCTTTCTGTGCCATATCATGCCCTAAGAAAAGATATCACTCTACTCCCATGAAAGGTTACTTCTTAGTACACAAAACTGCTGCCTGTGTAATTTGACGTGGAATCTCTCTGTTCACCCTGAAGTCTTCTGTTTCCCAGTGTGAATAAGCCCAATTCCCTCAGTCTTTTCTCACAGGAGACCTACTCCATCCCTCTGACCATCTTGGCCCTCCTCTGGGCTTGCTCCAAAAGGTCAATGTCCTTCCTGGGCTAAGAACCCCAGAGCTGGATGTGGCACTCCAGGCAGGGTCTCTCCAGTGCGGAACAGAGGGACAGAACCACCAACCTGCTGACCATGTTGCCTTTGGTACAGCCCAGGACTGGTTGGCTTTATGGGCTGCAAGGGCACATTGGGCTGGGCTTCTGGAGGGTGGACTTTGGCCTATCCAGGACACCTATTCAGAATGTCCCTTGGGAAGCAGCCCTTAAAAACAGTGGCCCAGGAAGGCTGGACATACTTTAAGAAGAAATCTTGAAGACATAGGAGTGGGTCATCCCACTGTGCTGAAAAGTGAGCTGGTGAGGAAGATCATCCTGACTGAGCAAGGAGTTTTGCAGGAAGTGAGGGAAAAGAAAGAGTGTATCACATTTGGAAAAAGGGACAGGTGACTCAGGTGTTTAAGGATGTCAGTAGGTCATACAGAAAGAAAACTAGAAAGGCAAATCTCAATTAGAACCTAATCTGGCCACTTCTGTAAAGGATCATAAGTGTTTTTATAAATACATTAATAGCAAAAGGAGGGGCAAGGAAAAACTCCATTCTTACTGGATGTAAGCGGGGAATAGAGTCACCAAAGATGAGGAAAACACTGAGGTACTTGACACCTTCTTTGCCTCTTCAATAGTAATACCGGTTATCCTCAGGCCTCCTGAACTGGTAGGTAGGGACAGGCGGCAGAATGGAACTCCTGTAATCCAGGAGGAAGCAGTTAGTGACCTGCTGAGCCACTTAGATGCTCTCAAGTCTATGGGACAGGATAAGATTAATCCTAAGGTGATGAGGGAGCTGGTGGAAGACCTCTCTAAGCTGCTGTCCATCATTTATCATCAGTCCTGGCTAACTGGGGAGCTCCCAGATGACTAGAGGTTGGCCAATGTGAGGCCCATCCACAAGTAGGCAGATCTGAGGGACTACAGGCCTGTCAGCCTGACCTCAGTGCCCAGCAAGGTTATGGAACAGATTGTCTTGAGTGCAATCACATGGCACATACAGGACAACCAAAGGGTCAGGCCCAGCCAGCACGAGTTTAAGAATGGCAAGTCCTGCTTGACCAACATGATCTCCTTTTATGACCAGGTGACCGACCTGGTGGATGAGGCAGAGGCTGTGGATGTTGTGTACTTGGACTTCAGCAAAGCTTTTGACACCATTTCCCATGGCATACTCCTGGAAAAGCTGGGAATCCGTGGCTTGGACAGGTGCACCCTTTGCTGGGTTAGGAACTGGCTGGATGGCCAGGCCCAGAGAATGGTGGTGAATGGCGCATCCAGCTGGTATCTGGTCATTAGTGGTGTTCCCCGATGCCTTAGGATTTAGCTTTTATATTTTTCAGATCCTGTACTGCCTAGTATGTAACTCTGAAACTTCATACAGCCTGTTAGCTAGTGTTCTCACATTTTGGTTAGACATAACAAACCCTCTCTGGGCCTGAGCTCAAGGACACCTTGTTGTCCCAGGCCCTGAAATATGTAAACTGAGCCTCTGGACAGGGGGAGCAAACTTGAGGTAATCACATCATTACCTGAAATAGTAATTGAGGAATTAACCCTGATATGCAAATGTACCAAACTTATAAAAGTGTGAAAAATCCATGACCCAGGGTCTATCTTGGGTGGAGCCCCTTGGAGGCTTTTGACTCCCAAGGTGTACCTTTGAAGGCCCTTCAAATAAATACCAGCTTTTATTCTCTAAATCTTGTGCAGCCTCTGTTTACAGGTAGCGACTTCAAGGCATCACCCCAGGAATCAGTTTTGGGCCTAGTTCACTTTAATATCTTTATTGATGATCTGGATGAGGTGATTGAGACTACCATTAGCAAATGTGGAGACCAATGTGTTACACCAAGTTGGGTGGGAGTGTCTATCTGCCAGAGGGTAGGAGAGCTCTACAGAAGGACCTGGACAGGCTGGATCAACGGGCTGAGACAAATGGCATGAGGTTTAACAAGTGCCAGGTCTTGCACTTTGGCCCCAACAACCACCTGCAGTGTTACAGAGTGGCTGCCAAGTGGCCCAGCAGAAAAGGACCTGGGGATGCAGGTCAACAGCTGACTGAACAGGACCCAGAGTGTGCTCAGGTGGCCAAGGAGGCAAATAGCCTCCTGGCCTATACCAGCAATAGTGGGGCCAGCAGGACCAGGGCAGTGATTGTTACCCTGTACTCAGCACTGGGGAGGCTGTGCCCCGAATCCTGCATTCAGTTCTGGGACCCTCCTTAAAAGAAGGGCATTGAGGTCCTAGAGCAGGTCCAGAGAATGTCAATGAAGCTGGTGAAGGATCTGGACCACAAGTCCAATGAGGAATGGCTCAGGGAGCTGGAATTGTTTAACCTGGAGAAAAGGAGGCTCAGGGAGGACCTTATCACTCTCTACAACTACCTGAAAGGAGGTTGTAGTCAGGTGGGGGTTGGCCTCTTCTCAGAGTCAGCTAATGATAGGACAAGAGGACACAGTCTTAAGCTGTGCCGTGGGAGGTTTAGATTGAACATTGGGAGGAACTTCTTCACAGGAAGGGTGGTTAGACATTGGAATGAACTGCCTACGGAGATGGTGGAGTCACCTTGTTTAAGGAAAAACTGGATGTGGCCCTCAGTACCAAGGTCTAGCTGACATGGCGGTGTTTGGTCATAGGTTGGACTCCATGATCTCAGAGGTCTTATCCAACCTAATTGATTCTGTGATTTCCAGCTCAGATCCAGGCTGTCACCAACCGGTACCCTCAAGTCCTTCTCAGCAGGGCTGCTCTCAATCAGTTTATCCCCCAGCCTGGGTTGATACTGGCGGTTTTCCTGACCCAGATGCAGCACCTTGACATGATCTTTTTCAGCTGCATGAGATTCCTGTGGGCCCACTTCTCAAGCTTGTCCAGGTCCCTCTGTTGTTCAGGCATCTCAGCTGCACCACTCAGGCTGCTGTCATCTGCAAATCTGCTGAGGGTGATTCCTTTGTCTCTGTCATTAATGAAGATAAATAACAATGGCTTTAAAAGAATGTAGAAGAGTCAACATGAGATTGAAATTTCATTCCCTGGAACTGTTCAAGGGATACAGAGATACTGTCCTTGCTCAGAATCCTTACTACTTAATTAAAAAAGATACCAAAAGGAGAGCAGAGGTTTTCATTACTAGTGCAATGTCAATAAACAGATTATTCTCACCGTTTCACGTATTTACAGACTACTAGCACTGACTGTTTAAAACTTTTTATTAATGACATATACATCATTTTTAAGAATTCCGTGTCAACCCATAGCCCTCTGTGCCTCCATTTTATATAGCTGTCATCCCAGAAAATGCCAGTGATATTTCTCTGGGTATTCTTTCTATACTACTTATCCCTTTATGCATACAGTTAAAAAGATGGACTAATTGTTGGAATAAGTAAGTTGTGAGATGGCACCAGTGCTGAAGCAGCTGAAAATGGGATAACCCAAGAGGATAATTCATGTACTAAAAGAGGAGCAGATGTCAAAAGAGACAGCTTCTCTAGTTTGTTTGGATGATGATTCCCTAGCGTGTATTGATGGAGCAAGATTGTCAGACAGCCTGTTTGTGAAGTTCAGTGTTGCCTGTCTTAATCATTCTTTACAGAGAGGTGACATTTTGTTGCAGGCAA